>NC_084612.1:7764616-7787116 GCF_033978795.1 Nerophis ophidion
ACCCACCCACCCACCGGCCGCTGGACTCCTCTTCGTCTTTGCGTGATATATATGTACATCTTCTTTTTGTGGTTTGCCGGAGGGCTTGAAACGCAACGATGCCGGGACTTTAGCAGCACTGTGGAAACCCGGCGGAGAAGAAAAAAAAAAACAAACAAAGAAGAAATTCCGAGGGAGGGTTTGGTGGGAAGGGAGTTGGGGGGGCGGGTTGGGTTAAGGAAGTAAACAACAACAACAACAACGAAAAAAGTACAACGAAAAAGTATCAAGAAACACTAAATGGTCCGTTTTTGTCGTTTTTAAATAAAATGTAAGCGGGTGGAGGGGAAGTGAACACACCATCTAGGAGAAGATCAGTGTACAGTATTTACAGCATCTTACAATGCACCACATAGAGGACATCATAGGGTTATAGCTACTACAGGACAAGGAAATAACTTAATGCCTAGTTCATAGTACTACAGGTCTTTAGAAGAAGAAGCACACACACACACACGCGGTACCCATCCTGTCTTTTTCTCTTTTTGTTTTGTTTTTCTACGACTGTTAATGCTTCCACTGCGTCTCGAGCACGGTTATAGTCACTAATAAATAAGCTCCTGGAAACTATAACATGTACATTGTACAAAAAACAAAAAAAGAAGCCACTCGTCTTCAAAAAACAAAGCAAAAAAAAAAAAAAAAAAAAAAAAACTACGTTTTTGTCGTCGTCTTAATTGGTGACGATCTCTTTATTGTCCTCCATGAAGCGCGTGAACCTGAAGTGGGCGCCGTTCTCAGTGTTGGCCATCTTCTCCATGCCCGCCAAGGCGGCGTTGGGCTCGGCGCTGTGCAGTTTGTCCAGGCTGCCCGTGAGGCCGCCGATGGGGGAGCTGCCCCCGTTGCCCATGCCGCCCGACAAGGGCGGCAGGCCCCCGTTCTGGATCACCGAGATCTCGTTGGTCTTCATGGCCAGGCCGCTGGAGAAGGCGGCGGCGTACTGGTTCCAGAAATTGGCCGGGTCGCCGCTCCCCAACCGGGAGGACATGTCCTTTTGGAAGATCTCCGGGAACTTGATGGGGTTGGTGCCCAGGAAGGCTATGGGACCGTCCACGGAGAGCCTGCGGCCGCGTCTGGCTGGGACGCTGTTCCACATGTGCGTGCCCATGTGGACCTAACACAGAGCAGGAATGCAAATTAGTTTACAAACTCCAGAGCTGCACATGACATGATGCAATGGAAAAAAATAATAACAACGCCGGGCCGCAAATTAAAATAGCTTCACACCCTGCATGGAGTGGCGCGGTTAGCTGCGTGTGGCGTAAACATCTCATTTTGGGAAGAGCGCTATGCGCCGTTTCATCCGATCGCTAATATGCTCGTCTCACGTTGGACTTGAGGGTTTTGTGTAAAATTATAATGTCCACTTTCCTTTTTAGAGCCTCTTGCAAACAGAAAACCCTGCAAAATAGCTGCACCAGAGCCCCAGTCGTTCCTGCGCAGACTTTCCGGCATTTTCCCTTACACACAGGGCATGTCTCTCCTCCATAAATACAACTCTGGTACTACCTCGAGGTAAATTCTAGGGTTGAATTTCTGTGACGGTTTTGTTATCACTGAACTGCTACATTAAAAAGAAACGTGGAAATTGCAAGCTTTTACCGGCAGCGTGATAGGCGCTTTAGTTTTTATCGCACTGGGTCAAAACTGATGGCAGTTAAAGATGTCTTAAAGATGTAAGGGTCCCCAGATTCCCATCAAACACCGAGTCACATTTTGACCCCATTACTCTTTTTTTTGTGTCACTATTTGACCAACACTTTACACGTTACACCAGACGCTAGCTAATTATCCGACACAGAAACGGTGCAGAGTCGTGGCAATACACACATTCTCTACCTGTGAGAGATCTCTGCCTGAACGAGGTTAAGATGTTTGGCAATTAAAAAGAAACATTACAGTGATCCTTTGGCGCATACCTTGAGGTTTCCTTTGGTGGTGAAAGCACGGCCACAGATGCTGCAGGCGAAGGGCTTCTCGCCGGTGTGCGTCCGCTCGTGGATCTGCAGGGCGCTGGATGAGGAGAAGCACTTGCCGCATGTGTTGCAAAAGTGCTGCTTGGGCGTCCGGCGGGGTGCGGCGGACGACAGCACCGGGGATGTGGAGGCGGACGACGTGACCAGGTTGTCTTTACTCTCCGGGTGGAAGCTGTGCAGGAAGCCGTTGACCTCCGGCTTGCCGAGAGAGCCCACAGACAGGAGGGAGGGCGTGGGGCTGGAGGACAGGCTAGTGTTGGAGGGTTCAAAGAGCTGTGAGGGCAGGTCTCGCATTTGATGGGTGAGCATGTGCTGCTTGAGGTTGCCCTTGGTAGAGAATCCCCTGTTACAGGCCGTGCAAATGAATGGTCTCTCTTTGGTATGGCTTCGATAGTGAATGTCCAAGGCACTCTGACACGCAAAGGTCTTCCCGCATATGTCACAGGATGTGTTCTTGGTGATGCTACGTTCGCGAAAGGGGAAAATCATGCCCAAGGGGTCCTTTGAGGGATTAACGGAGGTCAGGTCGAGGGCTCCGATGTTGGAGGGGTGGGGATGTAAGACGCTGCTGTGCTCCAGTGCCCTCTGATGCCTTTCTTCCAGGCTGGGAGATTTGCGAAGCTGCGGCTGCATGCTTGTCGGGGACGGCGCCTGCATGGAGGAGGTAGATTCTGACACAGCTGGACTCCCAGCACTTTGGCTTTCAACATCCCCTCCAAGCGAGGAGGAGTCATTGGTGAGACAATCCCCCTCCGCTAAGCTGTTAGCCTTGATTTGGCCGACTCGCAGCTCCTCCATGTCGTTGTTGTGGACATCATCTTGTCCTTCCTGCATGTCCAGGGCAGCTGGGGAATTACACAGGCTGTCGTGATAGATATCTGCCGACTTGGGTGTGTCGGGCACGCTGCTATCCGGGCCCTCCTCCATCCCTTCCATGTTGTCGTCAGAAAAGTTATCTAGATCGTCAAAGTTTCTCTCGTCAAATGAGCCGGTGTCAGAGACCATGGATTCTGGGTAATTGTCTGGCAGGGGGTTGTTAGGGATCTGCCCGCCCATGTGCATGCGGATATGCTGCTGCAGGACCACAGCATTTGTGAACTTCTTTTGACATATGGGACACGAGTGCTGGACTCGCAGAGGTGGCATGGCCCTGTGGACGCTGTAGTGGGTCTTTAGGTTTCCCTTGGTGGTAAAGGCTCTGCCACAAATTTTGCATTTAAAGGGCCTCTCCCCTGTGTGAGTGCGATAGTGCATCTTCAGCGCACTCTGACAGCTCAGCACTCGATGGCAGATGACGCATTCGTTTGGGTCTGTCGCCTTCCTGTCTATATTCTCCACAAGCTGCTGCAGCTTGGAGGTCTCCGACCCCTGGAGGGGATCCAGAATGCCTCCGAAGGGAAACTTTGCCTTGAACTCAGACATCAGGGGCATGAGCGGGTTAGTCATCATAGGTGGGCTGTTGGACGTTGTGTACTCGGTGGTGCTCTCCGGGGCCGAGCTCAAACTCGTCACAAAGCCCAAAGAATGGCTGCCTTCTTCAGTTTTCCCATTTGAGGTAGGCAGAGTAGCACCTTCACCCTCTTCGGACGCTTCGTTATTTTTAGCTTGAGGCTCAGAAGTACCCGAGTCACTTTTTGTAGCAGGAACCGGATGGTTAGTTATGGCTGTTGAGTGATCTTCTTTTTTGATGAAATGTGGCAGGCTGGGCATGGTGGGTGGCAGCAGCATGCCAACAGAGGACGTCAGAGTGGGCAAAACAGGTTTGCTATCAAGCCAGCTGGAGACCGGCTTTTCGGGAGGCATAGACATGCCGTAGGGAATGCCGGTGCTGGTCGGGATATTGTCCAAATGCTCCGGAACGGGGTAGGGGTTCATCTGGATGTGTGGGAATTTTTCTTTATGACGTTGGAAGTGCACCTTCAGGTTACCGCGTGTGGAGAAGCGATTTCCGCAGATGTTACACTTGTACGGCCTCTCCCCGGTGTGCGAGCGCAGGTGGATCTGCAGGGCACTGTCGCTGCCAAACACCTTGCCGCAAAACCTGCACTTGTGCTTGAAGAAGGCTTCTTCCGAACTGCTCTTATTTTCAAATGACGTGACGTTGGGCGGCTTGCTTTTCCTCTGCTGCGCCAGAGCTGCTAAAGAGTTCAGGTCCTCCACAGTGGTGCCGACGCTTGGCACCGAGCTGGAGAACATGGGGTTTCCGGGCGGGGGCTGAGGTAGAAGGGGATTCATCGCCGAGCTTAACAAGCTACCAATTGCGAAAGCTGGCGTGGATGACTTTGCTAGAGTGGAGTTAGTCATGTGACTGGGCCTCTTCTCAGGGGGCTGGCCATTGCCTGTTGATGGCCCCAGGGTGCTAATACTCTGAGATGTCTCACTGCTGCTCTGGTTGGACTGAGGTAGCTGTGCTGCAGCTGCAAGCTGCTTTAGGCTGCTAATACTGGCCGACTGACTAGCCAGGTTCTGTGCTAGGCCTGCGGCTGCAGCCAGCTGTTGGGAGAGATGGGAGCTGAGAGTGGCCAGCGGGCTGGCAGTGGGCGCCATTGTGCCTGGAGCCGAGGCCGGGGGCATCTGCATTTCTGGGGATTGGGAGGCCAGGCGCAATATTTGATGACGGATCTGCTCTATGAGCTGTAGCTGGTGGATCTGCTGCTGCTGCAGGGCTAGGAGCTGCTCCATGAGGGCCGGCACTGCCACCCTAGGTCCCCCAGAGGTGCGTGCCTCCTGGGAAAACTGAGCCACGGCCACCTTGGTGCTCTGCAGGTTTTCAATGATGACATTACTGTTGATCATGGAGAAGTTCCCCAGCTCGGCCAAGTTCTTGAGCTGAGGGAGAGGGGCAGAAATTGCTGATGTACCGACTGCAGGACCAGAGGTGGCCCTACAAGTGAGGCCGCTCATTGTGTTGATGGGGCTGCCGCTCTCCGTCGGGCTGCTTTCCTCTTCGTGACCGCTGCTCATTCCGGAAACATCCACATCCATGGACTCCTCTTTTTCTAGAGCACTGGGCTCCAAAAGGTCGCCGCACTCCGTTTGATCAGTGTTGTTAGCGTTGTCATTCATCTGGTCATCAGGATTATGTGGCGGAGACCCCGGCGAGAACGTTCCGGCGGGTGAGGCCGGATTCTCATTGACGATCAGGACTAACTGATTTTTAGTGCAATTCTTCTGGTGCTCCTCCAGTTCGAACAGTTCAAAGAACTCGGCGCAACATCTGCTGCAGACGTGGGCGTCGGACTCCTTGCAGTGGGGGTCCTCGGAGCAAAGTTCTGTGTCCCCTGCAAGAAATAAAAAAGAGGAAACAGAGGATTAGTGATGAGGCAGCTTTATCTCCTAAAATTCCATTGTTGCTAATCTTAACTTAATCAGTTTTACACTTATCCCCTTGATGTGTTCACAAAAAAAAAAAAAAAAAAAAGGCAAGGATCGAAAGGCAACAATAAGCCGAGAGATGGCCCGATTCGGTGCCTCCGAAACAGATAAGAGGGGAAACAAAATCAATAAAAACTACTCAAATATCACTTAAAAAGTGATCTTTGAAGATGTACATCAGCCCAAGCAGAGCTCATCTTTTTCTCCAGATAATCCATCAAAATATAGAAGGGCCGCTTGTGTGTCAGGGCCCTCTAATGAAATTTCATAGAAGGCCATTGATTTCCTTTACGGTCAAAGTCTGCCTGTCCACTCGGGTGCAGATCAAGCATTTGAAGGACTTATTAGACTTTCAATTTGCTGTCAACTTTGCTCATTTTCAGCCACGGTCGTGTCGGACGGCGGCGCCTAAACTCATTTGTTCCCACTCGGATGAGAGACCGGTTGGCCGCGCCTTGCACATAACAAGGAAAACAGAACAACACGCTAATGATATTAAAATTGTCCAGGAGAGGTTGGGGGAGGAGGAGGTGATTGAATTACGTTGACCGGTAAAAATGTTGAGAAATCACGAGACGTCCGTGCGTGTGTCACATGAATGATTAAGTCTGAAGGGTCTGGAACATAGGTGCCAAACCTAAGACCTGGGGGCCTGATCTGGCGCGTCCTATCATTTAATGTGGCCCGCTAGTACTTTTAACTGTTCTGGACAATAAGAACAATTTTAAAGGTCCGAAAAGGAGCAGGAAGAAGCACAAGCATATATAAATTATCTCGCAATAAAACCATGAGGCCAATTCACATTTATATCAGGGCCCTATTTTTCAACATATTTTTGTTTGAGCGGTGAAATATAATTCTTTAACTAACTAAAATGATCGGATTATTTATGTATAAGCGCAGATTAATCGCACAATTTATTTTGACTGCTTTACTTCAGTAATCAGGTCAACACATAGGTTAAAGATAAATGTGGTGCATTCAAGTAACACATTGTTTTTTTTTTCGAATCCTGTAAATCCTGGGTCGTTTTAAGAGTTAATTTAAATTTTGCACCCAAGTAAATTACTGTGATTAATCGAAATGCAAAAGTGTGATTCATTTGATTTAAAAATGTTATTGTTTGACTCCCATGAATTGATTTACGTGCCCCCCGACCTAAACAAGTTATAAAAGTTATTCGGGTGTTACCATTTAGTGGTCAATTGTACGGAATATGTACTCAACTGTGCAATCTACTAATAAAAGTTTCAATCAATCAATCAAACCATTTAGTGGTCAATTGTACGGAATATGTACTGTACTGTGCAATCCAATAATACATGTTTCAATCAATGAATAAGAAAAAAAAAACAGCAGTGATTATGTGAAAATTACCTTTAAATATTAAGTCAAGAAGACTGAATTGATTAACGTGGACCCCGACTTTAACAAGTTGTAAAACTAATTCGGGTGTTACCATTTAGTGGTCAATCGTACGGAATATGTACTGTACTGTGCAATCTACTAATACAAGTTTCAATCAATGAATAACAAAAAAAAACCCAGCAGTGATTATGTGAAAATTACCTTTAAATATTAAGTCAAGAAGACTGAATTGATTAACGTGGACCCCGACTTAAACAAGTTGTAAAACTAATTCGGGTGTTACCATTTAGTGGTCAATTGTACGGAATATATACTGTACTGTGCAATCTACTAACAAAAGTATCAATCAATCAATCAAAAAGAACATGGGCCCCCGAGCTACACGTTGGACACCCGTGTTTTTATATTGTTTCAACAGTTCTGAGCGTGGCCTTATCGGTAAAAACCTGTTTGACAGCGCTGGACTAACGGGTCAGAAAACAGGACAAACGTGAGTATACTAACAAAAAAAATGCAAGGAGCACCTTTCAGATGGTAAATTTGTTGCATTTTAATAAACAGGACAAAACAAAGATCCTCCCTTGAGGCGATGCAGACTTTCCTCCATTCTGCTTGCTCTTTTGTCCCTGGCAAATCTCTCTGTTTAACATACAAGTCGATTTACAAATTGCATTTTTCTATGAATCCCTTTCATTGTGACTGCCCCCCCCCCCCCCCACAAGCCACCCCCCTACCCCACTTCAACTCTCTTTGCCCCGTTCTCAACACTTTCATCCGGGCCAAGAATTCACTTGCAAATGAAACCCTTGCAGAAGTGCAGCCCTGCCCCACGGTGAGAGACAGGATGCCCCCCCATTGTTCACGCAGCATGGGAGCGGCGGGGATGGGGGGAACCGCGGGTGGAACGGTCGGCCCGACTCTGCGCTCCGTGACCCGGGCCCGAGCTCGTCCCGGGGCCGCCCCATCCTGCCCCCTCCCCCTCACTTCACTTCCAAAGCAGATTCCGTTTAATTCAAGGATTATCTTCCCCTTCAGTGTTTCTCTGCACCGAGACATCAGACAGCAGCAAAGTTGCCATGACAGTATCCCCCCACCCACCCACCTTTTTCCCCCCCAACGCTCCCACTCGGCAACTATGCAAACACATGATAACTTTTCACGCTAAATCTCTCACATTGTAGAGGAAGACACAGACACACAGACTAGCGCGAGTTAATTTTTGGGAGAAAAGCACAACAATGTGTGAGGATTAAATCACTAATAAGTAACCGGAACGGGGTGAGAAATTTCAAGACGATGCAGAAAAATAAGAAATGTCTCTGTAAAAGGCGTGGAAGCTGTAGTGTGTTATAAGAAAAAGAAATCATTGTTTTGTTTTTTAATTGAAGTCATTTCAATGTTTAATTTACACCTTGACGATGCCAATATTCAATTATAATATGCATTCCAAATCATTTTAAACATATTTAAAAGTAAGCATATCAATAATTTAAAATACTCCATTAAAATGCGGAATTAAAAGACGTGTGTGTTTTAAATGGCATAAAATATGTACATTTAACACTTTAACAACAGTTCGAGGTGCCATGTTTTTTTTTCTCAGTATCTACAATATAGGAACTGTTCATAAGATTAATCAAAAATATATACACTTTTTTTTTTGTTTAAAAGACCCCTGGGCAACCAACTTTTCCTCATAGTGTCTTTACAGAAAAGAAAACAAAATGTATTGCAAAACAGAAATTATGAACAATTTCTTATTTAAAATGTTGCTTATTTTTTCATTTTATTTTATTTCTAACGATGTTTCATTTTAACCACACTCCGAGACACCCATCTTTTCCTCATAGTGTCTTTAAAGAAAAAAAAAAAACTAAATGTATTGCAAAACAGAGAATCTGCATTGAGGAAAATAGAAGAATGTCTTGGTTAAAATGTTTTTTTATTTTATTTTATTTCTAACAAGGGTACATTTTTAACAACACTCCGAGACACCCAACTTTTCTCCTTGTGTATTTAACGGAAAAAGAAATAGAGCAAAAGCCTGGAATTTATATAAGAATATCACAAGTAAAAAGTAAAATGTTGCTTTCTTTTTATTTTATTTTATATTTTATTACTACTAGAATCCAGGCACAAACGTTTTACAAAAAAGCAGAATGAAACATGAACATACTTAAAACTTTACGTTATGATTATGAATATTATTCCCCCCCTTCCTGTAAAAGTGTGTGCACACAATGAACTTCATTTAAACAAATGGAAGCTTCTCGGCGGCAAGAACGGAGGAATAGCACAGATGCTAGCATTAGGCTTAATTCCTAAAATAGCAGGGATTAAGTGAAGAATTAAAATTAAGATCAAGCCATGCAAGCTGCAGTATGAGGACGGCGTGGTGGAGGAAAAACCAGAAGAAGATGCAAAAGATGGACTAAAGTGAGTGTTAGTTGGGGGAAAAAAGAGAAGATTTTGAAGGTCCTACATTGTGATTTTTGTAGGGAGACGTCCACAAAACTTCCCACACCACCAAAAAAAAGGGGGTCCGGTCAAAACCATCTGGGTCCAGCCGGGACGACACTAAGCGAGCTGTGGTTCTCTGACATCCATGCTTCAATCTTACAAGGGAGGTGGGGGCTGCACGCCCAGCAAATGACAAACACTCTCTGTTTGCACCAAAAAAGAAAAAAAAAAAAAAAAAACAGTGTGGGGGGCTGCCCTTGCCAATTTCCACCCCGAGGGGGGCCCACTCTGATAGGGCCTAAATATTGATAAGGGCCTCAACTCGTTCATTCACTTCATACGAGGGATAAAAAACAAGTGTCAAGGCCTCGCTCGGGCCGCATGCAGGGCTGACCGGGCGGGTCAATGGCGAGCACAAGTGGATCTCACTGGGCCCTGAACCCTGGTCAGCCCCCCCACACGCTCATGGGAGGGGGCCACTGGCAAAGGTTAAAACAGCTCGACACAATCATCACACCCACGGACACACACACACACACACACACAACTTTTAACTGCTTTTACTCCCCAAATTCCCCTAAAAAACAGCATTTAAAAAAAAATCACATTTATTTTAACTTCTTTATAAATACTTGAATTAGCCTTATAGTGACGTATATTTTTTTATGTATAACTTTACGCCGAATTGACCATCCTTACAAGGATACAAAACCATTTAGGTTGCAGTTAAAATCTCAATTGTTCATTATTGTGCATTTTAAGTAAATCTAAACAGATCCATAATAAACTAAATGTTACATATTATTTTTGATGGGCATTTTTTCTTGCATTGTATTAATGTATTCACTTTGTTTCAATTTACATTAACTTTATAGGTTGAATGATGAGACAAATAATTTAAAAAAAGTTAGGTCGGTTAATAATAATAATAATAATAATACAAATAATAACAATAATAGTAATAATAGAAGAAGTCGGTCAACATTTGCTTTAGTGACCTGCTTGTTACACAACTCCCATCACCTTTAACCCACTTCAAACTCCACTTTTATTGACATTTATGTCATGATGCAACGAATAATAACATTCATTTTCCCTAACCTTTGAATCCATTAATTTCGGTACCATGCATTATTTATCATTATCACATTTTATTACTCCTTTCACATTTTTTTTTTTTACCCGGTTTTGTTGAGTCAACCAGAATTTACTTTATGATGTCTGAGCGTGTGTGACTCACTATGAGTAAGACTTTTGCTTTATTTGATGAATAAGAAAAGTATAAACCGGCTTTTGTTCATTTGTCCATTTGTTTAGGATAAAAGTGTGCATAGCACTAATTAATTTGTAGGGAAAAAAAAGGGGGTTTGTTTGGTTTGGAATTTGTTTGTTTGGACTTTTATAGGACGGGCAGGGTGGTCCGGGGCAAATGCGTGTGTTAAAAGTTGGAAAAAGTTTTAGTTTAAGTTGAATAAATGCAATGTGTATTTCATATATTTAAAAAAGGGAGTCTGATGCATTCAGGCAAATGCAAAAAATAGTGGAAAAGTTAATTATTTTGACTATTATTTTGTAAAGATGTTGACGTTATGAATGAAGCCCATTGATAAAGTACACTTTTGAAAATTATTCAAAAATAAAAACGGAATAGTTCATGAAAAATTGAAGTGTTGGTGTGGAGGTGCGAGGAGGGAGCGGGGGGGGACTCACCATTGTGGCCGGCTCCGGGTAGCTGAGGGTCGGACTGGAAGTGTTGCGGCTTGGCTTGTTTCCTCCGCGACATGCTGGCTGGCACATGGGCGAGCGAGGAAGAAGAAGAGGAGGAAGAGGAGGAAGCAAGTAAACCGGGCAAAAAAAAAAAAAAAAAAAAAATGAGTGGGGGGCCCCCTCAAATTTTTACGCACATCGAGCCCATCCAACGCGCATGTGCCACGTTATGATTATCAATAATGCCTGGCGATTAATCATACGGGGAGGGGAGGGGGGGGGGTGATGATGGAGGAGGATGAAGATGGGAGAGGAGGATGAGGAGGAGGGGGGGGGGCTTCTTTGAAAGGCGATTGGCACCTCGCCAGCCCCCCTCCTATTCAAATGAAGCCTCTTTAATCAATTAGCTCCTGATTTGCTTTTGCCGAAGAAGAAGAAGAAGAAGAGATGGAGGAAGAATTAAGGGAGGGGGGCAGGGGGAGGGGGTCCTCTTCTTCTTCAAGCCTCCCGCAGAAAAAAAAGAAAAAGAAAGAAAAATCCTTCCGCGAAGCTTCCCAAACTCTTCGTGTCAAGTCCATATGATGCGTGTGTTTTTTTTTTTTTTGTTAGTTTTTTTTTTTTTTTTTTAAACTTTCTCCTCCTCTTAGCGAGAGCTTGTAGTCCGTGCAAAAAGTGGCAACTTTTCGGTTGTCCTCCTCCGGTTGTGACGCCAAAAAAAAAAAAAAAAAAAAGGACAATAACAAATCCTGCCGCTCGGAGTTCCGTCCTGGTTGGTTTGTTGGTAGGTTTTTTTTTTTTTTTTGGTTTCGTTTTTTTTTTTTCAGACGGGAACGCGTTGCTGCCGCACGCCGCACGCAGCGAATAAACAAACTTTTCCAGAGAGGGCCCAGAGCGGCGGTGGGACAAGCGCTCGGCTCCGCCCACCTGCCGCGTGATTGGCCGGAGAGGTGTTCAGTCACCGGGCTGCGACACGCCTCAGTTACCGCCCAGTTTTGGTCTCTCCCCGCCCACTTTTGCTCTCTCTCTCTCTCCTCCTCTCTCGAAAAAACACTTATTTTTCTTTTACAGCACATAAAAATATTGCTCGTCAACATTTTATTTTATGGAGGTGCTAATATGACAACATTAAATGAAAACAAACATATTTTAATACTTAATTCAATCAATCAATCAATGTTTATTTATATAGCCCTAAATCACAAATGTCTCAAAGGGCTGTACAAACCATTACGACTACGACATCCTCGGAAGAACCCACAAAAGGGCAAGAAAAACTCACACCCAGTGGGCAGGGAGAATTCACATCCAGTGGGACGCCAGTGACAATGCTGACTATGAGAAACCTTGGAGAGGACCTCAGAAGTGGGAACCCCCCCCCTAGGGGACCAAAAGCAATGGATGTCGAGCGGGTCTAACATGATACTGTGAAAGTTCAATCCATAGTGGCTCCAACACAGCCGCGAGAGTTCAGTTCAAAGCGGATCCAAGACAGTGAAGTGAAGTGAATTATATTTATATAGCGCTTTTCTCAAGTGACTCAAAGCGCTTTACAAAGTGAAACCCAATATCTAAGTTACATTTAAACCAGTGTGGGTGGCACTGGGAGCAGGTGGGTAAAGTGACTTGCCCAAGGACACAACGGCAGTGACTAGGATGGCAGAAGCGGGAATCGAACCTGCAACCCTCAAATTGCTGACACGGCCGCTCTACCAACCGAGCTATGCCGCCCCAGCAGCGAGAGTCCCGTCCACAGGAAACCATCTCAAGCGGAGGCGGATCAGCAGCGTAGAGATGTCCTCAACCGATACACAGGCGAGCGGTCCATCCTGGGTCCTGACGAGCGGTCCATCCTGGGTCTCGACTCTGGACAGCCAGTACCTCATCCATGGTCATCGGACCGGACCCTCTCCACAAGGGCGGGGTGGGGGGGGGGGGGGGGGGGGCATAGGAGAAAAAGAAAAGAAGCGGCAGATTAACTAGTCTAAAAAGGAGGTCTATTTAAAGGCTAGAGTATACAGATGAGTTTTAAGGTGAGACTTAAATGCTTCTACTGAGGTAGCATCTCGAACTGTTACCGGGAGGGCATTCCAGAGTACTGGAGCCCGAACGGAAATCGCTCTATAGCCCGCAGACTTTTTTTGGGCTTTGGGAATCACTAATAAGCCGGAGTCCTTTGAACGCAGATTTCTTGCCGGGACATATGGTACAATACAATCGGCAAGATAGGCTGGAGCTAGACCGTGTAGTATTTTATACGTAAGTAGTAAAACCTTAAAGTCACATCTTAAGTCAATCAGTCAATCAATCAATGTTTACTTATACAGCCCTAAATCACTAGTGTCTCAGAGGGCTGCACAAACCACAACACAAACCACTACGACATCCTCGGTAGGCCCACATAAGGGCAAGGAAAACTCACACCCAGTGGGACGTCGGTGACAATGATGACTATGAGAACTTTGGACAGGACGAAAGCAATGGATGTCGAGCGGGTCTAACATGATACTGTGAAAGTTCAATCCATAGTGGATCCAACACAGCCGCGAGAGTCCGGTCCAAAGCGGATCCAACACAGCAGCGAGAGTCCCGTCCACAGCGCAGCCAGCAGGAAACCATCCCAAGCGGAGGCGGATCAGCAGCGCAGAGATGTCCTAAGCTGATACACAGGCAAGCGGTCCATCCTGGGTCCCGACTCTGGACAGGCGGTCCATCCTGGGTCCTGACTCTGGACAGCCATCGGACAAGGAGGAGTGGGACATAGGAGAAAAAGAAAAGAAACGGCAGATCAACTGGTCTAAAAAGGGAGTCTACTTAAAGGCTAGAGCATACAAATGAGTTTTAAGGTGAGCCTTAAATGCTTCTAATGAGGCAGCATTTTTAACTGTTACCGGGAGGGCATTCCAGAGTACTGGAGCCCGAAATAAAAACGCTCTATAGCCCGCAGACTTTTTTTGGGCTTTGGGAATCACTAATAAGCCGGAGTCCTTTGAAGGCAGATTTCTTGCAGGGACATATGGTACAATACAATCTGCAAGATAGGATGGAGCTAGACCGTGTAGTATTTTATACGTAAGTAGTAAAACCTTAAAGTCACATCTTTTAAGTGCACAGGAAGCATAATGTGATCAAAACTTTCTTGTTCTTGTCAAAAGTCTAGCAGCCGCATTTTGTACCAACTGTAATCTTCTAATGCTAAACATGGGGAGACCCGAAAATAGTACGTTGCAGTAATAGAGGCGAGACTTAACAAATGCATGGATAATGATCTCAGCGTCTTTAGTGGACAAAATGGAGCGAATTTTAGCAATATTACGGAGATGAAAGAAGGCCGTTTTAGTAACGCTTTTAATGTGTGACTCAAAGGAGAGAGTTGGTTCGAAGATAATACCCAGATTCTTTACCGTGTCGCCTCGTTTAATTGATTGGTTGTCAAATGTTAGAGTTGTATTATTAAATAGAGGTCGGTGTCTAGCAGGACCGATAATCAGCATTTCCGCTTTTTTGGCGTTGAGTTGCAAAATGTTAGCGGACATCCATTGTTTAATTTCATTAAGACACGCCTCCAGCTGACTACAATCCGGCGTGTTGGTCAGCTTTTGGGGCATGTAGAGTTGGGTGTCATCAGCATTAAAGGCCTACTGAAACCCACTACTACTGACCACACAGTCTGATAGTTTGAATATCAATGATGAAATATTAACATTGCAACACATGCCAATACGGCCGGTTTAGTTTACTAAATTGCGATTTTAAATTTCCCGCTGAGTTTATTGTTGAAAACGTCGCGGAATGATGACGCATGCGAGTGAAGTCACAGACTGTAAGGAAATATTAGCGCTGCACCACTCGCGGCTAAAAGTCGTCAGCTTTAACCGCATATTTACACAGTATTTTGGACATCTGTGTTGCTGAATATTTTGCAGTTTGTTCAATTAATAATGGAGAAGTCAAAGTAGAAAGATGGAGTTGGGAAGCTTTAGCCTTTAGCCACACAAACACACGGTGATTCCTTGTCTAAAATTCCCGCAAGTGAAGCTTTACTATGGATCAGGGCGGTCAAGCGAACATGGATCCCGACCAAATGTCAACCAGCAGTTTTCAGTGAGAACATTGTGGTAATAAGTTTGCTCTTACCGCCGACATCGGGGGAGCTTTCAGCAGCGTGACTTGCTCTCAGAGACTCTGAGTCAACACACGTACCCGTAGCCACACCCCTCCGACTTTATCAATCAATCAATCAATCAATGTTTATTTATATAGCCCCAAATCACAAATGTCTCAAAGGACTGCACAAATCATTACGACTACAACATCCTCGGAAGAACCCACAAAAGGGCAAGGAAAACTCACACCCAGTGGGCAGGGAGAATTCACATCCAGTGGGACGCCAGTGACAATGCTGACTATGAGAAACCTTGGAGAAGACCTCAGATGTGGGCAACCCTCCCCCCTCTAGGGGACCGAAAGCAATGGATGTCGAGCGGGTCTAACATGATACTGTGAAAGTTCAATCCATAGTGGCTCCAAGACAGCAGCGAGAGTCCCGTCCACAGGAAACCATCTCAAGCGGATCAGCAGCGTAGAGATGTCCCCAACCGATACAGGCGAGCGGTCCATCCTGGGTCCCGACGAGCGGTCCATCCTGGGTCTCGACTCTGGACAGCCAGTACTTCATCCATGGTCATCGGACCGGACCCCCTCCACAAGGGAGGGGGGGACATAGGAGAAAGAAAAGAAGCGGCAGATCAACTGGTCTAAAAAGGAGGTCTATTTAAAGGCTAGAGTATACAGATGAGTTTTAAGGTGAGACTTAAATGCTTCTACTGAGGTAGCATCTCGAACTGTTACCGGGAGGGCATTCCAGAGTACTGGAGCCCGAACGGAAAACGCTCTATAGCCCGCAGACTTTTTTTGAGCTCTAGGAATCACTAATAAGCCGGAGTCTTTTGAACGCAGATTTCTTGCCGGGACATATGGTACAATACAATCGGCAAGATAGGCTGGAGCTAGACCGTGTAGTATTTTATACGTAAGTAGTAAAACCTTAAAGTCACATCTTAAGTGCACAGGAAGCCAGTGCAGGTGAGCCAGTACAGGCGTAATGTGATCAAACTTTCTTGTTCTTGTCAAAAGTCTAGCAGCCGCATTTTGTACCAACTGTAATCTTTTAATGCTAGACATGGGGAGACCCGAAAATAATACGTTACAGTAATCGAGACGAGACGTAACAAACGCATGGATAATGATCTCGGCGTCTTTAGCGGACAAAATGGAGCGAATTTTAGCGATATTACGGAGATGAAAGAAGGCCGTTTTAGTAACGCTTTTAATGTGTGACTCAAAGGGGAGAGTTGGGTCGAAGATAATAACCCAGATTTTTTACAGAGTCACCTTGTTTTATTATTTGGTTGTCAAATGTTAAAGTTGTATTATTAAATAGAGGTCGGTGTCTAGCAGGACCGACAATCAGCATTTCCGTTTTTTTGGCGTTGAGTTGCAAAAAGTTAGCGGACATCCATTGTTTAATTTCATTAAGACACGCTTCCAACTGACTACAGTCCGGCGTGTTGGTCAGCTTTAGGGGCATGTAGAGTTGGGTGTCATCAGCATAACAGTGAAAGCTAATACCGTATTTGCGTACAATTTAATCTCACTAAAACACTAACACCATGGGCAGATGAGGGATTTTCCAGAATTATCATAGTAAATGTGTGTAATAACGTCTGCAACCGCCCTTTTTTCTTGTCCTTTACTCTCAATATCATCATTCACAAATCTTTCATACTCGCTCAAATTAATGGGGAAATTGTCGTTTTCTCGGTCAGAATAGCTCTTTCTGCTGGAGGCTCCCATTAAAAACAATGTGAGGACGTGAGGAGCCCTCACCCTTATGACGTCATCGTCTGCGACTTTCCGTAAAGACAGGGCTTTTTTATTAGAGACCTAAAGTTGCGAACTTTATCGTGGATGTTCTCTACTAAATCCTTTCAGCAAAAATATGGCAATATCGCGAAATTATATACGACACATAGAATGGACCTGCTATCCCCGTTTAAATAAGAAAATGTCATTTCCGTAGGCCTTTAATTGTCTATTATAACTGTCTATTACCTGACCGCTTCTATGTCACCTCTCTTTGTTTGTAATGTCTATTTTCTGTTGGATCTACTCTCTATTTTATGTTGCCCTTTTTTTTTGTGCTGCAGCTGTTACATATACTGTAGTACTGTACATGCTAATTGTTATATTTTATATATATTATTTACACACATAATATAATATATCAGTATATATTATATACTAAATACATAATATCAAAATATTACATCCATCCATCCATTTTCTACCGCTTATTCCCTCTTTTTTTAGGGGTCGCGGGGGGCGCTGGCGCCTATCTCAGTTACAGTCGGGCGGAAGGCGGGCTACACCCTGGACAAGTCGCTACCTCATCGCAGGGCGAAATATTACACATATATTATATTTTATATTGCGACGATGGTACATTGTTAGTCTACTTTATACCTGCACTACCCTTTCCATCCTTACCCTTGCATCAGAGCCAGAACAGACAGCTTTTTTCCCAGAGCTGTCACCATGTTGAACTCTAACTTATAATAATAATAATTCACCCCTGTACAATATCCTGCCCTAATACCCTACTGTGCAATACTTCCCTTCGAGTGCAATACGTCCGACACTGATTGTTATTTATTAATTCGGTACTCTTGTTTTATTCTGTATATTGTACAGTATTTTGTATTTCTATATTGTTTTGTATATTGTACAGGATTGCTTGTTATTTTTATTGGATAGTAGTCTGTTTATTTAAATTGTTAGTTTTTCCCTTTATTACCTCTTGAGTTATTTATTTTACCCCATATTTGTTCCCACAACCGCACCTTAAGTTGGAGTCTTTAATCTCGTTATATGCAAATATAATGACAATAAAGTCTATTCTATTCTATTCTATTCTTTCCATGAATTGATTAACATGGACCCCGACTTAAACAAGTTGAAAATTGTATTCGGGTGTTACCATTTAGTGGTCAGTTGTGCGGAATCTACTAATAAAATGACTAATGAAATGCAATCAACTAATAAAAGTTTCAATTAATCAATCAAAACCCATCCTTTGTAACCGAGCAATTTCCCTTGTGGATCAATAAAGTGTGTCAAAGTCTAAGTCTAATCAAATCAATACATCAATCACTAAATCTTGAAAAAAAAAAAATCAATAAGTAGTTAAATTGTGAAATAATTAAGTAATGAAATAAGGAAATATTTGATTAAATTATTACATTAAATTTTACATTACGTTACTAATTACGTATCTAATTCCCAATATAATTAAATAAAGAGACACAAATCTAATAGATGAATACATATTGTAATTATTACTTAAATGTGTCATTAATTATTCAAATCTATAGATCAATCGATAAATCATGAAAAAATAAATCAAATAAGTAGTTGAATTGTGAAATAATTAAGTAATGGAATAATGAAATATTTTAATAAATTATTAGATACAATTTTATATTACATTTAATTTATGTATTTAATTCCAAATAAAATTAATTATTGGGACAGCACCGATTAAATATATACATATTTTCAAATTTTTTTTAAATGTGTCATTAATTTTTAATTAATTTTTCACTGTTTTAATTTTCCTGAGGAAACTCTCCTGAAGGAATGAATAAAGTACCATCTATCTATCCATCTATCTATCTATCTATCTATCTATCTATCTATCTATCTATCTATCTATCTATCTATCTATCTATCTATCTATCTATCTATCTATCTATCTATCTATCTATCTATCTATCTATCTATCTATCTATCTATCTATCTGTCCGTCCGTCTTAATTAATCAAATCAATAAAATATGTCATTAAATCGTGAACAAATTAAATCAATATTTGAATTATGAAGTCATTAATTCAGTCAGGAAATAATGAAATCAATAATTATTTAACTAATTACAAGTAATTTTACATTGACATGTTTTATGACTCACCTATTCATTTAATTTAAATTTTGATCAATTAATGACACATTTAAGAAAACAACTAAACATAAAGATACATTTAGTCTCCCTTGAACCTCCCTAGTTTCTGACATACTGGACATCTATGATGTAAATTGGATGATACCGCCACTTTTGGTCTAATCCAAGGCCAGTATCACTGACGCTGATATTTTTTGATGATGATTAATGATATTATTTTGTCATTTTTGCCTGTCATTTGTTGATCATAATTATATGTAACGGGAGTCTTCAATGGGATTGCGCTTTGAAGGGAACCGGATCTTGAGGAACCGATCCTGTCAAAGAGCCATCCAAAAGACGTGAGAGATTTTTATTTTTTATTATTGCAATTATGACATAGAATTTGGATCAAACTATTTCAAACATACACATCTCATTGCTGGGAATTGCTGGGATGAGGTGGCGACTTGTCCAGGGTGTACACCGCCTTCCGCCCGATAGTGGCTGAGATAGGCACCAGCGCCCCCCGCGACCCCAAAGGGAATAAGCGGTAGAAAATGGAAGGATGGATGGATGCTGGGATTTGTACAGAAACATTGATAATAATTGAATAATGTGGCTTATATCCCATGTTCAATCCCAAACACATTGACAATGAGATGACTTTTTGAAATGTTTCTTTCTTTAAAATGTATTTGTGGCTCATAAGTACAGATAAAAATATAAAAAAAATATAAAAAATATATAAAAAGTATATATAAGTCTATAAGTATACAAAAAAATATAAAACCGAAGAAATAACTGGAAAATAAAGTCCAAATGTTACTACAACTGATTTGACTCCGACTCAGGTATGTATTTAACATGCATGCAAATGTGAATCGGTTCACCTGTTTTATTTTAAAGAACTGTTGAAAAGATTCGACTCGTTCACGAAGGTCACATTACACCGGGGTGGGAGCACATTACACCAGTTTTAAAGTCCCTGCATTGGCTCCTTGTCCACTTTAGGGTAGATTCTAAAGTTTTTAGGGCAACCCCTACTTCACAATTGTCCAGAATCTGGCCCGCAGCTTCAGTTTTGTTGAACCACAGCATATTGTCCAAATAAAATGACATTTAAAAAGAGTAAAAATAAAGAAAAAGGAGCAAAAGCATAATATTTAATTGGAAAAAGTGACATTTTCATACCAATAATCAAAAAGATAATAATAATATGCTTTTGTTACCCACAACACAAACCTGGCACAAATTTGGGTCTGTAAATATGTTTATTCTTGTTTTTAGATTTTTTTTACAAGAAATATATCAAGAAGCTTTGGCTTTTCAGTACATGGAAAATGCTTGGACACCCCCATTCTACGTGGATATCATAAACGTTAAAAAAAAAAATGCCTCAAATATAAGTTCCATCCTGTATCGTGCGACCAGGCAGTTTTCCCGAACACATAAGCAGGTAAAGCTGCGGAGTGACGACAGTGTGATGTGTTGTGCTAAAAACTCTCTCAAATAAGAGTGCCACAACGACCTAAGTGATACCACAGTAATCAGACGAGAATATAACAACATCTATCAGCGCCGGTGTAAAAAAGTTCTGGATATTTCCGTTTGGTGTCTGTAAAGACAAGTGTCGAATAAATAAAAACAAAAATATTGAATGGTGATGGTATGGATTCTGTTCTCCTCCAGGCTGTAATTTCTTGATGTACATGAGTGACAGTAAGATGTTTTTACAAAACCCAAAACCAGTGAAGTTGGCACGTGGCTGTTGTAACACGTGGCTTGGCATTGTCTTGCTGAAATAAGCAGGGGCGTCCATGATAACGTTGCTTGGATGGCATTGATTGATTGATTGATACTTTTATTAGTAGATTACACAGTTCAGTACATATTCTGTACAATTGACCACTAAATGGTAACACCCGAATAAGTTTTTCAACTTGTTTAAGTCGGGGTCCACGTTAATCAATTCATGGTACAAATATATACTATTAGCATAATACAGTCATCACACAGGTTAATCATCATAGTATATACATTGAATTATTTACATTATTTACAATCCGGGGGCTGGGATGAGAAGCTTTGGTTGATATCAGTACTTCAGTCATCAACAATTGCATCAACAGAGAAATGTGGACATTGAAACAGTGTAGGTCTTACTTAGTAGGATATGTACAGCCAGCAGAGAACATAGTGAGTTCAGATAACATAAGAACAAGTATATACATTAGAAGTACATTTGATTATTTACATTAGGTTGTTTATGATCTGGGGAGATGGGATGTGAATGGAGGAGGGTATTAGTAAAGTGTTGAAGTTGCCTGGATGTGTTGTTTTAGAGCGGTTTTGAAGGAATATAGAGATTCACTTACTTTTATACCTGTTGGGAGTGCATTCCACATTGATGTGGCATAGAAAGAGAATGAGCTAAGACCTTTGTTAGATCGGAATCTGGGTTTAACGTGGTTTGTGGAGCTCCCCCTGGTGTTGTGGTTAAGGAAATAGTTTGACATGTACTTCGGTATCAGGGAAGTGTAGCGGATTTTATAGACTAGGCTCAGTGCAAGTTGTTTTACTCTGTCCTCCACCCTGAGCCAGCCCACATATGTTGCTCCAAAACCTGTATGTACCTTTCAGCATTAATGGTGCCTTCACAGATGTGTAAGGTACCCATGCCTTGGGCACTAATACACCCCCATACCACAGATGCTGGCTTTTGAACTTTGGGTCTATTAACAGTCCGGATGGTTCTTTTCTTATATGGTCCGGAGGACACAATGTCCACAGTTTCCAAAAACTATTTGAAATGTGGACTCGTCAGACCGCAGAACACTTTTCCACTTTGCATCAGTTCATCTTAGATGAGCTCGGGCTCAGCAAAGCCGGCGGCATCTCTGGGTGTTGTTGATAAATGGCATTAACTTTGCATAGTAGAGTTTTAACTTGCACCTACAGATGTGGCGAATAACTGTAGTTACTGACAGTGGTTTTATGAAGTATTCCTGAGCCCATGTGGTGATATCCTTTACACAATGATGTCGCTTTTTGATGCAGTACTGCCTGAGGGATCCAAAGTCCAAAATATCATCGCTTTCATGCAGTGATTTCACCAGATTCTCTGAAATTTTTGATGATATCATATAACGTAGATGGCGAAATCCCTAAATTTCTTGCAACAGCTCGTTGAGAAATGTGGTTCTTAAACTGTTCGACAATTTACTCACGCATTTGTTCACAAAATGGTGACCCTGGCCCCATCCTTGTTTGTGAATGACTGAGCATTTCATGGAAGCTGCTTTTACACCCAATCATCTTAAATGATGGAACAACAAAGATCTTGTGACAAAACCACTTTTTAAGGACAAGCACTGGACAACTTTGACTTGGAATTAAATGGCTATTAAAAACAAACAAACAAACAAACGAAAAAACTGGTTATTTTGTTGTTGTTGTTTTTTTTACTATTTTAGGTCATTACCTTGTAAGGGACAAGCGGTAGAAAATGGATGGATGGATTAGTTCATGCAGCCCAAATTAGCCACGTCGACAGACTGGTCCACAGTGTACCTTATACAA
>NC_084612.1:7792116-7927116 GCF_033978795.1 Nerophis ophidion
ACAACGACAGTGATTAGGATGACACAAGCGGGAATCGAACCTGCAACCCTCAAGTTGCTGACACGGCCATTCTACCAACCGAGCTATGCCGTGAAGCAAACAAGAATCCAAGTAAGAATGTCAAACAAAGGCGGTTTTAAAAGAGGGAGATAACTAATCAAGGGCAGGAGCGCCTGATCAAAGGAGAGACAGGTGACACTAAATGGGTAACTATGACAACGGAACAAAACCAGGAAGTGCCACAAAAGAACTGAGGAAGACAAATACTAGACAGAATGTGATAACAAACAGAACCAAAACCAGAATATCCCATGATCCAAGACGTGGATCATGACAGTACAAAATGTGTCGCATGCTAACATAGAACAGATAGTATACTTGCAAGATAGAATAGAATAGAATAGAAATAGAATAGATAGTACTTTATTGATCCCTAGAGGAAGGTCAGCACCCCAGTTTGCTCACAATAAAACAATAAACACTTAGGCATTTTGTTTATGAAGCTTGATGTAGTTTCGGTTATTTTAGGAGAGTTTATTGACAGGCATGACTTAGTCAATTTAATTATAGTACTTGGTAAAAGGTTTATTTTTAAGGCCAAAAATAGATATTCACTGTTTATTACTTTCTTTAAAACATTTATTGAGAATTTTTTAACTTTAGAAAGACACATGATTGACAACGATAATGATGCCAAAAAACATGAAAAAAGATGGGAAATCCTCAAAGGCTTATTATGAAAATGTAATAATGTTTATAGATATGCAACAACAGCAACATATATGCTATTTATTGTTGTGTTCCCTATTTTTGAGTGTACAAAATGAAGGTGTGTGTTGAGTCTGACTTGGACATAATATGGACTATACACAAATGCTTTTTATGTTCCCCTAATTTTTCTTGTTGTACATGGATGAGGGTGTGTGTTGCTGAGCCCGTTTTGGACATTGTCTGGACTGGACCTGGTTTTAAAAACCCTTTAGACAAGTCTCATTTCATTAACAACCTGGTCTGGTGAAGATAAGTTTTTTTTTTTTTTATTATTGTTTTATAAATAAAATAAAATGAGATTAAAATGTTTTTTAAATAAAATAACATTTTCTTGGATAAAAAAGAACGTAAAATCATATAAAATAATCATCTTAAAAATAGTAATTAATGATGTGTGTTTCAGGGACTGTGTCCCTTGCAGAATGTTATATATGTTGTGGGAACCAGAATTTTGGTAGCAGAAAGAAATAACCCTTTTTTGTGTGAGTGGGTGCGGATGAGTGTGAATGGGGGAGGGAGGGGTTTTCTTTGGGGGGTTGATGCACTAATGGAAAGTGTATCTTGTGTATTTTTATGTTGATTTAATAATAAAAAAATAAAAATTAAAAAAATAAACACTTAGGTATTTCTTACATGTGAATAATATAAATACAGTCTATTATACAGCATTATTCACATGTGAATAATATAATGATGGTGCCAAGCATCAAAATCCCAGATTTTTTTAGGTTTAAACATTTCGTAAAACGTAGCTAAAATCCTAGCAAATTTTTTTTTGCATGCAAACACAGAAAACGTTATTGTGCAAAGGTGGTAATGCGTGCTTTTATTCCCTCTCGTTTAGACTACTGTAACACCCTGCTCTCTGGTCTTCCCTAAAAATATTATCAGAAGTCTACAATTAATATAAAATTCAGCTGCATGCGTGCTGACCAGGACCAGTGCGCGGGAGCACATTACACCAGTTTTAAAGTCGCCGCATTGGCTTGCGTCCGCTTCAGGGTCAATTTTAAACTTTTATTTTTAGTTTTTGAACGTCTTAATGGCCTCGCACCTTCTTATCTATGTGACCTGCTTTTACCGTATCAACCCTCTGGGATCCTCTGGCACTGGCCTTTTTATCTTGATCAAATACTACAACAATTGATTAAAGACAGACCTTTTTAAATCAGGCTTGTAATTGATAATTTTTTAAAAATGTTATAATTTTCATTGTACTTTTTTATACTCGTTGCTTGGACTATTATTCGCTCAACGTTATGTTTTTAATAACTTGTTGATTTATATTTTATTTTTACATGTATTTTATTCTACATTTGTTCTATCCCACCCAGTACCAAACTCGTCACGTCCGTTGTGTCCTGAGCAAGACACTTCACCCTTGCTCCTGATGGGTGCTGGTTAGCACCTTGCATGGCAGCTCCCTCCATCAGTGTGTGAATGTGTGTGTGAATGGGTAAATGTGGAAGTAGTGTCAAAGCGCTTTGAGTACCTTGAAGGTAGAAAAGCGCTATACAAGTACAACCCATTTATCATTTATTTATTTATTTTTTGGATGGCGTTAATTTTAGTTACTCTCCAGTGTAGACGCCTCAAAGGTGGCGTTTTTCCTCAATTCCTCAGTGCCTTGCCATGTTTTGTTTTGTTATTGTCAACAGTGCCGTGTGTGTGCTTTTTGTATGAATGTGTTTTTTTCCTCTTATTTCTTTTTTTTGTGTGTAAAGCACTTTGTGTTTGCCACTTGCCTGTGTTTGATTTTTTTGCTAAAATATGTAAAATTAGCTACTAAGATTAAAAATGTAAACGCTAATGTTAGCATAGCAGTAGTCCTGTTTTTACGTTTAATATCAGCATTTTCTTTTTTACACTTGAGCGACAGATAAAAACAATAAAAATAATACGATATGAGCCACATAATAATAATAAAAAAATAATAACACTAATATGCTAATTTAACAAGCGCAATGGCTATTAATTAGTATTACTTTCCATTGTGATGATACACTGCTTAACTTATTCGTACACTTAAAACCTTTTCTTTGCACCTAATAATAGAGATGTCCGATAATATCAGACTGCCAATATTATCGGCCGATAACTGATTTAAAATGTAATACCGGATATTATCGGTATCGGTTTCAAAAAGTAAAATTCATGACTTTTTAAAACGCCAGACGTAGGGAGGAGTGCAGAGCGCCAATAAACCTTAAAGGCACTGCCTTTGCGTGCCAACCCAATCACATAATATCTACCGCTTTTCACACATACAAGTGAATGCAAAGCATACTTGGTCAACAGCCATACAGGTCACACTGAGGGTGGCTGTATAAACAAATTGAACACTGTTACAAATATGCACCACACTGTGAACCCACACCAAACAAGAATGGCAAACACATTTCGGGAGAACATGCGCACCGGAACACAACATACACAAAACAGGACAAATACCCAGAATCCCTTGCAGAACTAACTCTTTCGGGACACTACAATATACATCCCCCTCTCCCCCCTACCCTTCACCTCAACCCCCTCATGCTCTCTCAGGGAGAGCGTGTCCCAAATTCCATGCTGCTGTTTTGAGGCATGTTAAAAAAAAAATAATGCACTTCATGACTTCAATTATAAATATGGCTGTGCCATGTTGGCATTTTTTTCCATAACTTGAGTTGATTTATTTTGGAAAACCTTGTTACATTGTTAATGCATCCAGCGGGGCATCACAGCAAAATTAGGCATAACAATGTGTTAATTCCACGACTGTATATATCGATATTGGTTGATATCGGAATCGGTAATTAAGAGTTGGACAATATCGAATATCAGTTGGGAAGACTATGTCTCCCGGCTGGCCTGGGAACGCCTCGGGATCCCCCGGGAAGAGCTGGACGAAGGGGCTGGGGAGAGGGAAGTCTGGGCTTCCCTGCTTAGGCTGCTGCCCCCGCGACCTGACCTCGGATAAGCGGAAAAAGATAGATGGATGGATGGACAATATCGAATATCGGCAAAAAAGCCATTAATAAATAGTTAATAAATGTTGCATAATTGCTTGACCATGGAACAGACTATTTCAATTATTTCTTGCGTGGAATTGCTTGTAAATCCTGGCTGCTTGCATCGGATCGAACATCGTCGTTGTTTTTGTGCGTTTTGCAGTAAAAAAGTAATTGGCCATGATGATAGCGTGGCAAATATGAAAGGAAGTCACGGCGTTGTTGTGATGCCTCCTTCTACGAGACAGCTAGAAAATGTGCAACATATATATATTTTTTTGTTTCACCCTCGCCACATCACTCCTGTACTACGTCACTTTACGAAAATTAAGTGTTTTTAAAGCAAATTCCAGGTTTATTAATGCATTTGTCCTGCAGGTGAAGAGCGGCGCTGAAAAACGAGTGGCATTAAAATTCACTACCTGCAGCAGTGGAAGAGAATAGCCTCCATTAATTAAGACATCAAACCCTCCCTATTGTCCTTGAGCACCCGCTACCCTATTATCCTCCCCCCTGGGCCCCCCCATTGTGCCCCTTGACAACTTCCTGCAGCATCACCTGATATCAATGGCCCCTGTTTGTTGTTACATGATCTCAGCTGCACTTCCAGACCCCCCCCCCTCGTCCTCCTCTGGTCTTTCAGTGCAGCTTGTTTGAGGGAAAATAAGTTCAGAGGTGTCGCAGAGGTGCTACAGGTCACAACCACACACAAACACACACGGGACACACTTCAGAGTGTGTGTGTGTGTGTGTCTGAATGCACACACTCCCAGGCAACTCTTGGGTCTGGTTCGCACGGGTGGGAAAAGAAAAAAAAAGGCGTCCACGCAGGCCTCGGGTTGATAAGTAAATACGTCCGGACCGGGTGAAAACGATGTCATGGAGGATGTCATAAAGTTTTAAGTTATAAAAACGTTAAGCTAGGATTGATGAAGCCGTGGAAGTTCAATAATAAGACATATTTTAAATTATATTTAAGTGAGTAATGGTTTTATGATTATTTATTTGTTTTATCCAAAACCTACTTATCTTACCTATTGGTGCCTGCTGTTGTGTATTTAGGATCTGTGATCTGCAAATCCTGGACATTTTAAATCATAACATGAAGGCATGGAGGAGATATTTCCAAAATAATCTTGCCTTCCTTCATACTTCCTCTAAACAAGCTGTTTGGGATTTGACATTGTTCAGCGGAGTAGCCATATATGGCAGTGGTCCCCAACCTTTTTGTATCCACGGACCGGTCAACGCTTAATAATTTGTCCCGCGGCCCGGGGGAGGGGGGGGGATCCTTTTTTTTTAATTATTATTTTTTTATTATTATTATTTTTCTTTGTCATGAAAAAGGGATGTTTTTGTCATGAAAAAGGGAGTTTTTTGTGGTTGGTGCACTAATTGTAAGTGTATATTGTGTTTTTTATGTTGATTTTATAAAAAAAAAAAAAATGTTTTTTTTTTTGTTTTGTTTTTTTTTAATAAAAATTAATAAAAAAAATATTCTGCGGCCCGGTACCAATCGGTGGTTGGGGACCACTAATATATGGTATAAATTTACCAAAAGTGCTTTGCACAAGTCCACATCTTTAGTCAATACGTTTCTTTTTCGCTATCCTCTTGTTGCCGGGCAGACTGGCTCGTACATGCACGTGCATCCTCTGCTGTTGCCATTTCTAATACAAAGTAGCGTACAGTTCTGACTTATATCTGTCAGTAGACTCCATATTGAAGCGCTAAAAACGTCCAGAAAGCTGTTTGAACACGATATGTGAAACATAATCTATGCAAGATTTTGACCAAAAGAACCACCATCACATGTTATGTAGACCATTAGGACGTGTTTTCAATGTGGAAAAAAAATCTTAAAGTTAAAGTTAAAGTACTACTGATAGTCACACACACACTAGGTGTGGTGAAATTACTCTCTGCGTTTCACCCATCCCTTTGTTCCACCCTCTGGGGGATGAGGGGAGCAGTGAGCAGCAGCAGTGGACACACTCGGGAATCATTTTCACCAAATTTCAATCCATTATGCTGAGTGCCAAGAAGGGAGGGGGAGTATGACCCCTTTAAATTTATTTTCTGGCCTATTTATATTATTATGTGAGACAATTTTTGCACACAAAAATAAAATAAAATAAAATCCTTTAAAACAAAACAAACTATTAGGGCGGTCAATCCTATCTTCAAAAGGTGAAAGACCTAAAATAATGGTGTTTAAAATTATCTGGAGGGGGGTGTGACCTGCGGGCCTTCAGTGAAGCGGGTTGTGCCAGGACCAGCTCTGAAGCCAACGACAGATGCATAGATGGCCCAGGTGGGCCTTATCATCTAATTACCTTTCGCTCTGTTTAAGCAGCAGCCGGGAGAAGAGACGTTGTTGGAGCTGGGGCGAGAGCGCAACAGAGACATTTTGTGCTGAAAAGCAAAAATTATGGAAAATAAACCAGTGGTGCATTCTGAAACCTGGGCTCTCGTGCCGATGCCTGGTGGTTCAGACAAGTCCACACATGTGTTTAAAAATAAAAACGGTTTTCTAACCAATTGTCAGGACTTAGACTTAGATTTTTTTTTCTTCTGCGACGCAGAGGGAATTTGGAACGAGCCAGGCGTGAATGTGAGTACGTGTTTAAGTTATTTACACACTAAATACAAAAAGGCAAACAAATGGAACGCTCGAGGGCAGAAAACCTGGCTATGAAACAAAAGACTAGAACCGAGGCTATAACTATAAACCAGAAACCAAAACACTTGCTCGATGGCATGAATAACAATGCGTGGCGCAGTGGGAGAGTGGCCGTGCGCAACCCGAGGGTCCCTGGTTCAAATCCCACCTAGTACCAACCTCGTCACGTCCGTTGTGTCCTGAGCAAGACACTTCACCCTTGCTCCTGATGGGTGCTGGTTGGCGCCTTGCATGGCAGCTCCCTCCATCAGTGTGTGAATGTGTGTGTGAATGGGTAAATGTGGAAGTAGTGTCAAAGCGCTTTGAGTACCTTGAAGGTAGAAAAGCGCTATACAAGTACAACCCATTTATTTTATTTAAAAACAGCACGATGGCATGGCTATGAACAACTAAAACAAAACACTTACTGTGACCAAAAACAAGGGGCAAGAACAGCAAGGTGCGTGGCAGGTGATCGAGGGCATGAAGGATGTGCAGCATAGGTAGGCAAGTACGTAGCATGTAGCAAGAAAAGTTCCCAGGAGGAGGACAGGGACAGAATGGCTTAAATAATGACTATGATGGTTAGTGACAGGTGTGAGGCTGAGGACAGGGGCAGGACTGGGAGATCAGGTGGAAACTAATGAGTATCTATGGAAACAAAAAAAACAGAAAGTGCATAACAGGAAACAAGAGTCCAAAAACAAAACATAAACATGATCAAACATACATCTGATTACCAGGCATGACACCAATCTAATGAAAACAATAGTTTTTTTAGTGCATGTTAACAAACCAAATTTGTGCATATGAGGCGGTGAAATTGGGTTTAGGGAGGCATGGGGGGGGCCCCGTCCAGTGCATGGGGGCCCAGAATTTGGTGCTACGCCCCTGCTCACCTGTATGTGGTTCTGTAAACACACACCGAAACAATAAAGAAAGAAATAGCCGCGGTCACGAGAAAAAGAAAGATGGTCGAATCTCGTCAAAATACAATTGTTTACCAAAAACAGAGATCGGGTTCTCCTATTTTCTCCGAATCCTCCGATTTTAAGACAAACAGAGACGGAAAAAAAGTGACGCAGTTTTTAATTGCTCTTTAAAAAAAACAAGCATTGGCACTAACACACACACACACATATGCAGGCACACACACGAGACGGTGTGCAGACTCAGTGTGAGGTCCTCGCAGTTTGCACGTCCACGGCGGCCACACAGGAGCGAGCACTAACCGTACCCTTGGCAGTGCGAGGGAGGCTCTGTGTGCGTGCGTGGGCTTTTGCTAAAGTGTGTTATTTAGGTGACCGCAGCGTATAAAATCTAGGGGGGGGTAAAAATGTCGGCTATGAAAAGTCGACTAAACACTTCGGAGGCGCAACATTGTAGCGACGGAAATCTGCTCAGGGGTGTGTGGGGTGTGGGAGGTGGGAGGGAGAATGGGTGGGTTGTCAGTCTTTATTTAGCCCGCTTGTACGGGTCGTGTCAGACGACCGACATTCGAGAAGCCATGTCCCTGACGACTAGCGAAAAGGACCACCTGAGGGAGAGCGAAGTCAATAAATTCACCTCAATCGCTCACCTCGGTCGCTTTGTCCTCTCTTTTTTCTCGTGTCCAGTTTTTTTTTTTTTTTACACACAGACACACAATCCAAAGGCACTTGCGGCGACTGTACGGACACGACTTGACCAAAACACTCGGTGAAAGTCAAAGCAAAGTCAGAGTTTGCAACGATTCAGTCCAGACTCACTGCGCTTTCTGTTTCACATTTTGATACTTTTGTTACACGTCTTGTTGCAGACCGGCTCGAGCACTTGGCCGGGAAACAAGCAGCAGCAGCGCACTCAGGGCAGAGTCCGCCCGACTGCCTCTGAGTAATGTTACTTTTTTTCCACGCCAACAAAGCAAGAAAAAGGCGCTGAAAAATAAAGTAAGACGCAATTTTTCAAAATGCGCTAGGTCAATGCTAACTTACGTAGCGATTTTACATGCAGATTTCAACACCTCCAAATGTTGCGATGAAAAGTACAGCTAAGATGAACGTTACAATCAGACAGCTGGTTTGGAATAAATACAATGCTTACATTATACAAAATACGAAACCAGTGAAGTTAGCACGTTGTGTAAATGCAATGGTAAAAAAAAAACAGAATACAATGATTTGTAAATCCTTTTCAACTTATATTCAGTTGAATAGACTGCAAAGACAAGATACTAGGGATGCGCGGGTTGCGGTCTCATCCGCGGAGTCCGCGGATGAGCCGCGGGTCGGGCGGGTGACATGACGAAAAAATAGATTTTAAATAGATTCAGGCGGGTGGCGGTTAAACCATTCGGAAATATTTGATATACATGGTTCAGGGATCGGTATCCTTTACCATTCATGGGAGCGCGGGAGTGTAAAATATATTCAGGAAGTGTCATGGAAACAAAGGATTCTGGGTATTAGTTGTGTTGCGTTTATGTTGTGTTACTGTGAGGATGTTCTCCCAAAATGTGTTTGTCATTCTTGTTTGGTGTGGCTTCACAGCGTGGCGCATATTAGTAAGAGTGTTAAAATTGTTTATATCACAACCATCAGTGTACTCTGTATCACCCAGTATGTCTTTCAATCTTGTACGTGTCTTTGCGGAAGCTGCATAAAACATGTTGCTGGACTGGCAAACGGTTCGTACATGCTAATTGAAGGCGTCAAAGGCAATGGCTTCACAGCACGCCCATATTCTTGTGATCAGGCTGAATACCACCGGATTTTCGCGAGAACGTTAGTGGCTCCTATTGTCTTCTTTACTCTGTGCAACGGGTTTAAATAGCTCTGTGAGTGGTAAAGGTGGCCGACCTCTGATGTATAACAACGGACGGGTGGCGGGCGGTTGCGGTTCTGATAAAATGTTGGTTCGGGTGGACGGCGGGTGGATGACGACTTTGGTGATGTGGTTGCGGATGATATAATTGCCTATCCGCGCATCTTTACAAGATACCTAACGTTTGAACTGGTAAACGTTGTTGTTTTTTGCAAATATTAGCTCGTTTGGAATTTCATGCTTGCAACATGTTTAAAAAAAGCTAGCACAAGTGGCAAAAAGACTGAGAAAGTTGAGGAATGCTCATCAAACACTTATTTGGAACATCCCACAGGTGAACAGGCTAATCGGGAACAGGTGGGTGCCATGATTGGGTTATAAAAGCAGCTTCCATGAAATGCTCAGTCATTCACTAACAAGGATGGGTCGAGGGTCACCACTTTGTGATCAAATGCGTGAGCAAATTGTCGAACAGTTGAAAAACTACAATTCACAACGAACTATTGGAAGGAATTTAGGGATTTCACCATCTACCGTCCGTAATATCATCAAAAGGTTCAGAAACCAACATTTGTGATGGTATGGGGGTGTATTAGTGTCCAAGGCATGGGTAACTTACACATCTGTGAAGGCACCATTAATGCTAAAAGGTACATACAGGTTTTGGAGCAACATATGCTGCCATCCAAGAAAAGTTATCATGGACGCCCCTACTTATTTCAGCAAGACAATGCTAAGCCACGGGTTACAACAGCGTGGCTTCATATTAAAAGAGTGCGGGAACTAGACTGACCTGTCTGTAGTCCAGACCTGTCTCCCATTAAAAATGTGTGGCGCCATATGAAGCCTAAAATACCACAACTCGTCGTGTTTGGAAGAAGAAGAATACTGAGTTGCATCCCAAGAACACCATACCTACTGTGAAGCATGGGGGTGGAAACATCATGCTTTGGGAATGTTTTTCTTCTAAGGGGACAGGACGATTGGTCCGTGTTAAGGAAAGAATGACTGGGGCCATGTATCGTGAGGTTTTGAGCCAAAACCTCCTTCCATCAGTGAGAGCTTTGAATGGTTGACCAAATACTTATTTTCCACCATAATTTACAAATAAATTCTTTAAAATTCCTACAATGTGAATTCCTGGATTTTTTTTTTCACATTCTGTCTCTCACAGTTGAAGTGTACCTATGATGAAAATCACAGACCTCTGTCATCTATTTAAGTGGGAGAACTTGCACAATCGGTGGCTGACTAATATATATATATATATATATATATATATATATATATATATATATACATATATATATATATATATATATATATATATATATACATACATATATATTAAAAATGCGGCTGACCAGACGTTTCCCGAAAGCTGTGGCGTGTCCGCAAATGATTCGTTATCTTCCATTCAGGTTTTTTTTGTCTTTTTTTTTTTTTTTTTTTTGCTCCCCAGTGGGTTTTCGGTACACCAAAATAGAAAAATCCCACAAAGTTTAGAGATACGTGCTTTTTCCTTGCTAAGTCGGGTCCATTCTTGGTGATTGTGTGTATGTAAAAAAAGCAAACAGTCATCTAGTTAGCGCAGACAGACTGGCATCGGGCGCACCAAAAGTGCCAATTATCCTCCCATCACATGGCTCATTTTGTCTTTTGACACTCCCATCATCAACACGTGATGTCGAACAGACGCGCTCGTATTGTGCGCGACACAACACGTCACCTGCGTGCAACTGCACATAAACTTTTTTTTTTTTTTTTTTTATGACTTCCTTTCCCGTTCAACGCCCTTTTACACTTTTCCAGAGTGCCGCGCAACCAAAGAGGCGCTTATTATATGCTCCGGGGGCTGCTCTTTTGTCCGAATAGCTGCTTTTTCGCTCTTTAATATTCACAGGAAGAGTCTTGGCTCTCACCAGGCGGCTGTTTTCCCAGTTTTTCCACAAACTCCCCCCCCCCCCCCCCCCCTCGCCCCTCTCTCTCTTTCTCTCGAGTGTAAACACGCACAAAGGGAGGGACGTCTCCGAGGACGCGCCACCCTGGCCCGGGTCCCTCAATGGCTACCTGGCGCTGGCGCTGAACCGTTAACAGCGGCGGGCGAGTGCCCAAACGCTGTGGGGGCCGCCACGGGCCGCGCATGCAGGCCTACCCCCCACAAAAAAACACACACATCATCCTCACATCTGTTCCAAAGTGTATCGCCTCGGCAAAGGCGTGAATGCAAACAGACTTCACGGCGGAACAACAACAACAACAAAAAACCAACAAAGAAGCAAAGTGGTGCAAAAGCTCACGTTTGGTTGTGAACAGAGCGCCGCTGTTTATATTGACATAGGTGGTGTCCTATACAAAGAAGACATGTTGGTTTTGGGCAGGGAGCTCCTTTATAGTAAAACCTGCCGTCTTTTCTTTATTTGCCTTTTTTTGAAATCCTCCACAGATGTGACAGTTCATAAAAAACAAGAGTTGAAAAGCTAAAGGCTGTCAAAGTTCATGCTTTTATGCATTATCGCATTATAAAAAAGCAGATTTATTTTGATTGAAGATTTACCTTAAAGGGGAACATTATCACAATTTCAAAAGGGTTAAAAACAATAAAAATCAGTTCCCAGTGGCTTGTTGTATTTTTTGAAGTTTTTTTCAAAATTTTACCGGTCCCGGAATATCCCTAAATAAAGCTTTAAAGTGCCCTATTTTCGCTATCTTCGAAACCACTATCCATTTCCCTGTGACGTCACAGCAAGATATAGCGACATTAGCTCGGATTCAGACTCGGATTTCAGCGGCTTAAGCGATTCAACAGATTACGCATGTATTGAAACAGATGGTCGGAGTATGGAGGCAGATAGCGAAAACGAAATTGAAGAAAAAATTGAAGCTACTGAGCGAATAGCTATTGACGCTATTCGGCCATAGCGTGGGTGTACCTAATGAAGTGGCCCATAGCATGGCTGCCTTATTAGCATCGCTGGTAAAATGTGCGGACCAAACGATCAGGACTTTCGCATCTGGTGACACTGGAGCAACTTAAATCCGTCGATTGGTAAGTGTTTGTTTCGCATTAAAAGTGGGTATCTAGTTTCAAATGTACATACAGCTAGCGTAAATAGCATGTTAGCATCGATTAGCGTAGTATGTTAGCATCGATTAGCTGGCAGTCATGCCGTGACCAAATATGTCTGATTAGCACATAAGTCAACAACATCAACAAAACTCACCTTTGTGATTTTGTTGACTTAATCGTTGCAAATGCATCTGCAGGTTATCCATACATCTCTGTGCCATGTCTGTCTTAGCATCGCCGGTCAAATGTGCAGACGCTCTGGTACATTCAATGGGGGTCTGGCGGCAGATTTCTTGTCAGTGGTGCAATTTGAATCCCTCCCTGTTAGTGTTGTTACACCCTCCGACAACACACCAAGGAGGCATGATGTCTCCAAGGTTCCAAAAAACGGTCGAAAAAACGGAAAATAACAGAGCTGAGACCCGATGTTTGTAATGTGAAAATAAAAATGGCGGGTGTGTTACCTCGGTGATGTCACGTTCTGACGTCATCGCTAAAAGACCGATAAACAGAAAGGCGGAAATCGGTTAAATAAAATACATGGTCTTTTTTCTGAAACATCAAGGTATATATTGACGCTTGCATAGGTTTGGTGATAATGTTCCCCTTTAAAGGGGAATTACTAACCCCGTTTCCATATGAGTTGGTAAATTGTGTTAGATATAAATATAAACGGAATACAATGATTTGCAAATCCTTTTCAACCCATATTCAGTTGATGTACACATTAAAACCTCTAACGGCCTTAGTGGCCACATGCGTGGACAGCACCTTTTAGCTCTTATTTCCAAAATTGTGTACACTACTGAGTTGGGGTCTTATGGCCGCTTATGTGGACACTTATACTGCCATCTCGTGGTGTCAGAAGAGTATAACATACAATGGAAATTTGGAAAAAAAAAGCGTGAAAAATAAAAAATAGCATGTCACTACACGTGAAGTACACGTTTGTGTACATATGGACTAAGTACATCATATCAAAATATGAATTTTAGTTTGTCTTCTAATTAGGGTCCAATAAGCCCAAATAGCAAAGATAAATTTAAAAAAAGCATTTAAACCTGTGTTCCCCAAACTACGGCCCGCGGGTCAGATCTGGCACGCCAGCGTTCGAGATCTGGCCCACGGGAAGTCCCAAGTTAAGAATTAAAAAAACATTTTTTTTAAATTTGTCCTTTCTAATCCATTTTCTACCGCTTGTTGCTTGTTACTCTCAGAGTCTCCTAGCCGCTCAGGCAAATCACATTGGCAAAAAAAGTATTTAGTCAGCCACCGATTGTGCAAGTTCTCCCACTTAAAATGATGACAGAGGTCTGTAATTTTCATCATAGGGACACTTCGACTGTGAGAGACAGAATGTGAAAAAAAAATCAAGGAATTCACATTGTAGGAATTTTAAAGAATTTATTTGAAAATGATGGTGGTATCTCACGATACATGGCCCCATTCATTCTTTCCTTAACACGGATCAATCGTCCTGTCCCCTTAGCAGAAAAACAGCCCCAACGCATGATGTTTCTACCCCCATGCTTCACAGTAGGTGTGGTGTTCTTGGGATGCAACTCAGTATTCTTCTTCCTCCAAACACGACGAATTGAATTTATACCAAAAAGTTCTATTTTGGTTTCATCTGACCACATGACATTCTCCCAATCCTCCGCTGTATCATCCATGAATCCATTTTGGTATAAACTCAACTCGTCGTGTTTGGAGGAAGAAGAATACTGAGTTGCATCCCAAGAACAAAATTATTTTAAACCTGGTGTAACTGATGTAAACAAACAGCTTGGGCCTTAAGAGGGTATACAAAAAGTACACCTCCATGGTTTAAGGACCAAAGGTGCTGATGTAAACACCAGGAGGACTTTTTTTTTTTACCATCTCCATTGACCTTGTGTCGTCCTCCCTGGTCAACATGTGCTGCCAATATGATTCTGCATCACCCGTCTCTGAACATTCATCACACCTGCCAGCGAAGGTGATTCTGATTTCCCAGCACCGGTCCTTTGATTGTTCCACCAGGTGTGAGAACCCGGAGAACGTCGACGCATTGAGGAGTGCAGCCTATACTTAAAGAGCTGCTCTCTCCAAACGGGTCGTCAGACCCCCCGCTGATGTCAATGACCCCTCCGCTATTATCGCAGGTGTGATCTCTAACCGGGCCCACTCCTGCATTTACATTTTAATTACCGCCCTGATCGATGGGGGCGCACTTAGACTTCATTTATGGCGTTCAGGAAACGGTATGAACACAACTTCCTGAGGAGGAAAACGCTTCTTTTCGGCGGGGTTCTGGAGGTATTTATGAAAACGGCGCCCAACCTGGAAATGACAAAGCAAATTGCCGCATGTCGGAAAAGTGAGGGGTGACAAACACTCCAGGCGGGGTGTTTTAAACGACGAGTGATTGGACGCCAAACTGGCATTAAGGCGGTATTGATGAGTTCAGTCATTCTTTCGGGATCAATGAGACGGTTGGTGGCGTTGCAGCTCGCCCAGGAGAGGGAGAGGGACTGATGACACCAGGCTGTAGCAAATATCTAAACACGATTAAAAGTCACATTTTGTCTTTTCTTTTTTAAACCAATTTTGAACAAGTCTGAGGTCTCACGCTAAAGTGGCAACATTCATCACATTTTATTTTATTTTATTGTGAGCGAACTGTGGTGCTGAATTTACCCCAGGGATCAATAACGTACTTTCTATTCTATTCTACTCTATTTTAACAGCCCCATTTTGTACATGTATGTTGTTTTTTTTTGTCAATTTTTTTACCAAGTCTGAGGTCCCATAATAATGTTAGCCATGTGAGCTAACGTGCTAACACTAATTCCAATTTATACATGCATATGTTTTTTTTTGGTCCATTTTTTACCAAGTCTGAGGTCCTATAACAATGTTAGCCATGTGAGCTAAAATGCTGACATTCATTCTATTTTATACATTTATGTTGTTTTTTTTGTTCCAATTTTTACTAAGTCTGAGGTCCCATATAAATGTTAGCCACCTGAGCTAAAGTGCTAACATTAGTCACATTTTAACGGTCCGGTCCCATTTATACATGTTTATGTTTTTTTTTTTGTTCCAATTTTTACCAAGTCTGAGGTCCCATATAAATGTTAGCCACCTGAGCTAAAGTGCTAACATTAGTCACATTTTAACAGCCCCATGTTTTTTTTTTTGTTCCAATGTTTACCAAGTTTGAGGTCCCATACAAACGTTAGCCACGTGAGCAAAAATGCTAACATTAGTCACATTTTAACGGTCCCATTTATACATGTTTATGTTTTTTTTTTTGTTCCAGTTTTTAACAAGTCTAAGGTCCCATAATAATGTTAGCCACGTGAGCAAAAGTGCTATCATTAAATCCATTTCATACATTTATAGGTTTATATTCGTTCCAATTTTCACCAAGTCTGAGGTCCCATACAAATGTTAGCCACCTGAGCTAAAGAGCTAACATTTGTAACATTGTAACGATCCCATTTATACATTTTTTTTTTTTTTTTCCAAATTTTACCAAGTCTGAGGTCCCACAATAATGTTAGCCACGTGAGCTAAAGTGCGAACATTAATCACATTTTCAAGGTCTCATTTTATGCATGTTTTTTTTTTTTTGCACATACATGTATACGTTTTTATTGTTCAAATTTTTACCAATTTTGAGGTCAGAATAATGTTAGCCATGTGAGCTAAAGTGCTAACACTAATTCCAATTTATACATGTATATGTTTTTTTTTTGGTCCAATTCTTACCAAGTTGAGGTCCCAGAATAATGTTAGCCATGTGAGCTAAAATGTTAACATTAATTCCATTTTATAGATTTATGTTTTTTAAATTTTTATTCCAATTTTTACCAAGTCAGAGGTCCCATATAAATGTTAGCCACATGAGCTAAAGTGCTAATATTAATCACATTTTAACGGCCCCATTTATACATGTTTATGTTTTTTTCGTTCCAATTTTAAACAAGTCTGAGGTCACACAGTATTGTTAGCCACGTGAGCCAAAGTGCTAACATTAATTCCATTTCATACATGTATGTTTTTTTTTTGTTCCACTTTTTACCAAGTCTGAGGTCACATAGTAAGGTTAGCCATGTGAGCTAAAGTGCTAAAATTAATTCTATTTTATACATTCATGTTTTTTTTTTGGTCCAATTTTTAACAAGTCTGAGGTCCCATAATAATATTAGCCACGTGAGCAAAAGTGCTAACATTAAATCCATTTTATACATTTATAGGTTTATATTTGTTCCAATTTTCACCATGTCTGAGGTCCCATATAAATGTTAGCCACATGAGCTAAAGCGCTAACATTAGTCACATATTAACGGTCCCATTTATACATGTTCATGTTTTTTTGTTCTAATTTTTACCAAGTCTGAGGTCCCACAATAATGTTAGCCACGTGAGCTAAAGTGCTAACATTAATCACATTTTCACAGTCTCATTTTATACATGTTTTTTTTTTTGCACATACATGTATATGTTTTTATTGTTCAAATTTTTTACCAATTTTGAGGTCAGATTAATGTTAGCCATGTGAGCTAAAGTGCTAACACTAATTCCAATTTATACATGTATATGTTTTTTTTTTGGTCCAATTCTTACCAAGTCTGAGGTCCCAGAATAATGTTAGCCATGTGAGCTAAAATGCTAACATTAATTCCATTTTATAGATTTTTTTTTTACTCCAATTTTTACCAAGTCTGAGGTCCCATATAAATGTTAGCCACGTGAGCTAAAGTGCTAATATTAGTCACATTTTAACGGTCCCATTTATACATGTTTATGTTTTTTTTTTGTTCCAGTTTATAACAAGTCTGAGGTCACACAGTATTGTTAGCCACATGAGTTAAAGTTCTAACATTAATTCCATTTCATACATGTATAGTTTGTTTTTTTGTTCCAATGTTTAGCAAGTCTGAAGTCCCACAATAATGTTAGACAGGTGAGATAAAGTGCTAACATTAGTCACATTTTAATGGTTCCATTTTATATATGTATGTTTTTTTTTCTCTCCAATTTTTAGCAAATCTGACGCCCCACCATAATTTTAGCCACTTGACCAAAAGTGCTAACATTAGTCACATTTTAACAGTCCCATTATATACATGTATATATTTTTTTCGTTCCAATTTTTACCAAGTCTGAAGTCCCACAATAATGATAGCCATGTGAGCTAAAGTGCTATCATTAATTAAATTTTATACATTTATAGTTTTTTTTGGTTCTAATTTTTACTAAGTCTGAGGTCACACAAATGTTAGCCATGTGGCTCAAAGTGCTAATGTTAATCACATTTCAACGGTTCCATTTTATACATGTTTTTTCCCCCCCCCAATTTTTACAGAGTCTGAGGTCTCACACAAATGTTAGCCACGTGAGCTAAAGTACTAACATTAATTACATTTTATACATGTATATGTTTTTTGTATTCCAATTTGTACCAAGTCTGAGGTCCCACAAAAATGTTAGACAGGTGAGCTAAAGTGCTAACATTAGTCACGTTTTAATTGTATATGTATGTTTTTTTTTTGCTCCAATTTTTACCAAGTCTGTGGTCCCACAATAATATAAGCTACGTGAGCTAAAGTGCTAGCATTAAACACATTGCAGCGGTCTCATTGTATACATTAATTTTTTTTTTTCTCCAATTTTTAACAAGTCTGACGTCCACAATAATGTTGGCCATGTGAGCTAAAATTTGTGAATATGCTAACACGTTTTTCCAATTGTCTGTGTTAGTATTATTACCTGACAATGGCATTCTCTTTGTATTGTTTCAGTTATGCAAATCAACCAAAACATTACCGTGGAGTTATTGAGTCTGTTTAGCTGATTGGAGAGCTAACTTCCGCAGCTAGTGTGTCCATGACGATGACCACTGTTTTGTTTGATCAGCCTTTTTACTGCCCTGTTGCAGGCACAGTTTGGAAACAAATAAGGCATGTAAACAAACATTTACAAAAACGTTCGTACCGGAATGTATCTGCGGCTTATAGTACGGTGCCGCTTATATGTTAACAATTTTTGTCTTCTAAAATTTTGTGGGTGCGGCGTAAATGCCAGTGCGATCTATAACCTGGAAAATACGGTACATATGATATATACCTATAAAAATTACTTTCACACAGAACTGATTAAAAATGGAATTTTGCATTGCCTATTATTTTAGTGATTGAGTAATCTATCAATTTTTTTGTTTGATTAATCAATCAATCAATCAATCAATCAATGTTTACTTATATAGCCCTAAATCACTAGTGTCTCAAAGGGCTGCACAAACCACCACGACATCCTCGGTAGGCCCACATAAGGGCAAGGAAAACTCACACCCAGTGGGACATTGGTAACAATAATGACCCAGTGGGACGTCGGTGACAATGATGACTATGAGAACCTTAGAGAGGAGGAAAGCAATGGATGTCGAGCAGGTCTAACATGATACTGTGAAAGTTCAATCCACAATGGATACAACACAGTCGCGAGAGTCCAGTCCAAACACAGCAGCGAGAGTCCCGTTCACAGCGGAGCCAGCAGGAAACCATCCCAAGGGTAGCGGACCAGCAGCGCAGAGATGTCCCCAGCCGATACACAGAGGGACATAGAAGAAAAAGAAAAGAAACGGCAGATCAACTGGTCTAAAAAGGGAGTCTATTTAAAGGCTAGAGTATACAAATGAGTTTTAAGGTGAGACTTAAATGCTTCTACTGAGGTGGCATCGCGAACTGTTACCGGGAGGGCATTCCAGAGTACTGGAGCCCGAACGGAAAACGCTCTATAGCCCGCAGACTTTTTTTGGGCTTTGGGAATCACTAATAAGCCGGAGTCCTTTGAACGCAGATTTCTTGCCGGGACATATGGTACAATACAATTTAAACTAATAATGTTTTGACTTGCCATAACCTTCATTCATTTTGTTCTAATAATATAAATGTTTTATATTCGATTTTCTTCAAAACAGCCGCCCTTTGCTCTGATTAGTTTGGCATCCTCTCGATGAGCTCAAAGCACACCTGTGACTTAAAAACCATTTCAGGTGACTACCGCTTTAAGCTCATCGAGAGAATGCTTAGAGTGTGCAAAGCAGTAATCAGAGCAAAGGGTGGCTATTTTGAAGAAAGTAGAATATAACACGTTTTCAGTTATTTCACCTTATTTTGTTAAGTACATAACGCCACATGTGTTCAATCATAGTTTTGATGCCTTTAGTGACAATCTACAATGTAAATAGTCATGAAAATAACAAAAACACACTGAATGAGGAGAAGGTGTGTCCGAACTTTTGGCCTGTACTGTATATATAAAAAGACCTATTTCTGTTCATTCGCAGATTACAGCAACCACACACATTCGCTTGTATGTGCGCTCTATTGCAGCAGCCGTGCGGAAACAATGCCTGGGTGTTTAAAGTTCCTGGCCCTCCATGCGTTTTTTTTTTTTTTTTATTAAAAAAAATCACTATAACTGATTCAATCTTTGCAGCCCCTCCAATTTTGTGGGATCAATTTAATTATGAACTAAATTCAGATTTATTTTTTTTTAAAACATATGAGTTGTATTACTGAAGTCAATTTAAATTAGCATAGATGTTGCAGAGGCAGCAGTTTTATCGAAATGAGCAAAAATGTCTTTCTCATGTCAACAACATACTTCATATTTCATTACTAGATTGGGTTTCAAAGTTAGGTTTACAAAGAGCACAACCTTTGTTTCTATTGGCAAGTCCCCCGTATTTTAACGTACGACCTCACGCCGCAGTCCATTAATCTCCAATATGCAATCTTGAACTCATTATTTGCACATTCTTGTATTAATATTGACACTCACCGCTTTACCAAGCATCTTCGTGCACGCTAGAAAGTACTTCAGTCATTTTTAATCCAGTTATACGCGACCCGGAAAGGTAAAAGCCTGAGCAAAAATCCCAACCGTGTCTCGCCGCTCTCCCCGTGGCGTGACGGATGACGCTAACGACGAACATTTCATCTCGGTGCGGCGCGGCGAGAGCGCTCCTGTAAGACAGAGACGGATGACATCGGCGGCGGATGAATTACGGTGGCCGTGATTAATCGCGACAGGCCAATAGGCAAAAATCCAAATGAACGATTAGCATATTTAGCCTTATAATTAACCGCGAGGGCACAACAGATGAGCTTGTAAAAAGGAGCGCGTGTGAACATGCTCTTGAGTGGAGTCAAAGCACAAGGTTAGTTGGTAGGATATTACCGAGCTAATTAGGGTTAATTGGCTTAATTTCCATTCAACATTTACAGCGCACTGATTATGCAGGCACTGCACCATCGCGGTTAACGCCGGCGCACAGGTAAGTCATGACGACTTCATGTATTCCAACCTTTATTACAAAGTACTTTAGACGCCGACATGTAATAAAAAATAAATAAATAAAAAAATATTGAGTAATCAATCAATCAATCAATGTTTATTTATATAGCCCCAAATCACAAATGTCTCAAAGGACTGCACAAATCATTACGACTACAACATCCTCGGAAGAACCCACAAAAGGGCAAGGAAAACTCACACCCAGTGGGCAGGGAGAATTCACATCCAGTGGGACGCCAGTGACAATGCTGACTATGAGAAACCTTGGAGAGGACCTCAGATGTGGGCAACCCCCCCCCCTCTAGGGGACCGAAAGCAATGGATGTCGAGCGGGTCTAACATGATACTGTGAAAGTTCAATCCATAGTGGCTCCAAGACAGCAGTGAGAGTCCCGTCCACAGGAAACCATCTCAAGCGGATCAGCAGCGTAGAGATGTCCCCAACCGATACAGGCGAGCGGTCCATCCTGGGTCCCGACGAGCGGTCCATCCTGGGTCTCGACTCTGGACAGTCAGTACTTCATCCATGGTCATCGGACCCGACCCCCTCCACAAGGGAGGGGGGAACATAGGAGAAAGAAAAGAAGCGGCAGATCAACTGGTCTAAAAAGGAGGTCTATTTAAAGGCTAGAGTATACAGATGAGTTTTAAGATGAGACTTAAATGCTTCTACTGAGGTAGCATCTCGAACTGTTACCGGGAGGGCATTCCAGAGTACTGGAGCCCGAACGGAAAACGCTCTATAGCCCGCAGACTTTTTTTGAGCTCTAGGAATCACTAATAAGCCGGAGTCTTTTGAACGCAGATTTCTTGCCGGGACATATGGTACAATACAATCGGCAAGATAGGCTGGAGCTAGACCGTGTAGTATTTTATACGTAAGTAGTAAAACCTTAAAGTCACATCTTAAGTGCACAGGAAGCCAGTGCAGGTGAGCCAGTACAGGCGTAATGTGATCAAACTTTCCTGTTCTTGTCAAAAGTCTAGCAGCCGCATTTTGTACCAACTGTAATCTTTTAATGCTAGACATGGGGAGACCCGAAAATAATACGTTACAGTAATCGAGACGAGACGTAACAAACGCATGGATAATGATCTCGGCGTCTTTAGTGGACAAAATGGAGCGAATTTTAGCGATATTACGGAGATGAAAGAAGGCCGTTTTAGTAACTAATGAGTAAGTCTGATTTACTACATTTTAATGGTACTTAAACACACCATCTAGGGTTGTAGTGTATGTGTGTGAGACAGAGAGACTGCAGCATGTACGACAACTAATACACCGTTTGTATTCACTTATGGTGTTATAACAGGGATAATGTGAACATATGTGCAGCTAAAACATGAAAAATAAACTTCTACAACGCGCCACAACTATTCTTTTTGCTTTTGTTGGAAGTGGAAATCTTGAACCTCATTATTTTTCCTGCCACTTTTAAACTTTGATGAAAAAGGTGCCTTTGGTCACATAGCGTAGTTCAAAATTAATATTGATAATGATTATGATGATAATGATGATGATAAAACATATAATAATAATAATAATAATAATAATAATAATAATAATAATAATAATAATAAGGATAAATATAAATCTAAAAATAAAAATAAAATATATATATATTATATATTATATATATATAAAATATATATACAGGGACGGCGTGGCGCAGTGGGAGAGTGGCCGTGCGCAACCCGAGGGTCACTGGTTCAAATCCCACCTAGAACCAACCTCGTCACGTCCGTTGTGTCCTGAGCAAGACACTTCACCCTTGCTCCTGATGGGTGCTGGTTGGCGCCTTGCATGGCAGCTCCCCCATCAGTGTGTGAATGTGTGTGTGAATGGGTAAATGTGGAAGTAGTGTCAAAGCGCTTTGAGTACCTTGAAGGTAGAAAAGCGCTATACAAGTACAACCCATTTATCATTTAAATAAAATAAAAACAATTCAGATTCAGAATTTATTTTGTTTATAATTTTTTGTGGCCCCATTTCAGTTTTTTAGTATTACCTATATGTGATTGTTATGCTGGAGCCTATCTCAGCTGAATTTGGGTGGAAGGTGGCGTACACACTGGACAAGTCGCCACCTCATCGCTAGTCCCCCTCGACCCCAAAAGGGACAAGCGGTAGAAAATGGATGGATGGATGGATGATTGTTATCATTATTATTATTATCATCATTATCACTGGACTCGTAAAATAATACTGTAAAATATTTACATGTTTATGTCTCAGTTTCATCAATAGTGCATTTTTTAAAATGTGCAAACCAACGGCGTCATTATTAGTTGTTTTTTTCGGAGGTGCTTAAAGGGGAACTGCATGACGACGGTGGATTTTTTTTAATACATTCTGAATATTAAATAAACACTCTGCTTTACAGCGCCGTCAATGGGAGATCCACTATTCCGCCCCAAAAATCCAGTAAATAACCCTTCAAAAAGCACCAACAATACTCCATTTACATTTTTTGACTTGAATATTAACCAAATATTGGTGATATTGTTGTTATAAGCGCTAACACAGACAAACTAGTTAAGGTAATCACTTCTGTTTGCCCCTATGTTTACATCGTCGAGTGGTCTGCTGTTTCCTCGCTTCCCTGCTCCCTGTAAATTTATTGTAGATCTTAAATCATGCCTTTCACCTGGAAAGTAGATGACTGAGAATATCATCTGACAAGTTGGAACACTTTGACTGCCATTTAGGACCTGGAACTGGCAAGAACGAAATGAAAAGCGCTTGTTCTCCCCTTCCTGTTTCTTTGCGAGGATTATCAGCGATTTTTAAATGGGAATATATGATAATTTTATCAGTACGCAATCTAATGACTGTATTGTTTTATTATGTTTGTTGGCTCTCATAAAGTCTGCAGTGACTAATATTGAAATTAATGCGCCGTGTAAGTTTAAAATTATCAAAATACATAAATATTAAATGTTGTTATAAGTGTGTCTGACAAATGTACAAACGTAATTTCATAATTTATATAAGTCTCAATGGAGGTATTTGGATGTTTTTTAGGGGCTTTATAGGCAGAATTGAACGGCTCCAATAGGCTCCACTCTAAGTGGAATTTTGATGGAATTAATTTATTGTTTAGAATGCATTAAAAAAAAAAAATACTTGTCTTTCATAATGATTGTGAAGTGCAGTTCCCCTTTAAGCCTCCTTAAAAAATATTTGTTAAATATAATTATTCTATTATTTATTCCTTTTTTTTTTTTTTTACAAAATTTTGCAAAAAATGTAATCATATAGTAGCCAGAATATGATTTGTAGTAATCATACAACCTATCATTGTTCTCTTAAATATAATCAGAGATGTGTCACATTATATAGTGTTATGCAGAGATGAGACTCATGTAGGATTATCATTAGAGGATTATATTATGTTGGAGGATAATAATCATTATAATACATCATTATTATGGTTACTATTAATATTGTTTGTGGGTCTACTGGAGAAGACTCCCATGTGTTTAAAACGAGTGACACCTTTGTTTTGAACTTTAATCAAGGGTCCTTGAATGCACCATCCTTATGTGCAATAGTGAAATGTAAACATAACTGATTTTTTCCTTCCTTCTATCACCTCAATCAGGTTACCAGATGGTTACCCGCACTCTTTTACTACGAAGCCACGCTGTTGTTACACGTGCAGAATGTGGCTTGACCTTGTCTTGCTGAAATAAGCAGGGGCGTCCATGAAAAAGACCTTACTTGGACGTCAACATATGTTGCTCCAAAACCTGTATGTACTTTTCAGCATTAAAAGTTACCTATGCCCTGGGCACTAATACACCCCCATGCCATCACAGATGCTGGCTTTTGAACTTTGCGCCTAGAACTCTTTGGTCCGGAGGACACGACGTCCACAGTTTCCAAAAACAATTTGAAATGTGGACTCGTCAGACCACAGAACACTTTTCCACTTTTCCACTTTGCCTCACTCCATCTTAGATGAACTCGGCCCAGCGAAGCCGATGGCGTTTCTGGGTGTTGTTGATAAAAGGCTTTCACTTTGCAAAGTAAAGTTTTAACTTGCACTTACAGATGTAGCAACACATTGTAGTTACTGACAGCGGTTTTCTTAAGTGTTCCTGAACCCATGTGGTGATATCTTTTATTCACTGAGTATAAAGGATATCACCGCCTGAGGGATCGAAGGTCACGGTTACGTACAGTGATTTCTCCAGATCCTTTGAACCTTTTGATGACATTGCCGACCGTAGGTGGCGAACTCCCTTAATTCCTTGCAATAGCTCATTGAGAAATATTCTTCTGAAACTGTTAGACATTTTGCCCACGCATTTGTTCACAAAGTTGTGACCCTCGCCCCATCCTTTTTTGTGAATGACTGAGGATTTCATTGACCCTGCTATTAAACCCAATCCTGGCATCCACCTGTTCCCAATTAGCCTGTTCACTTGTGGGATGTTCCACATAAGTGCGTGATGAGCATTCCTCAACTTTCTCAGTCTTGTTTGCCACTTGTGCCAGCTTTTTTGAAACACGTTGCAGGCATCAAATTCCAAATGAGCTATTATTCGCAAAAAATAACAACGTTTACCAGTTTGAACGTTAAATATCTTGTCTTTGCAGTCTATTTAATTGAATATAAGTTGGAAAGGATTTGCAAATCATTGTATTGTGTTTTTATTTACCATTTACACAATGTGACAACTTCACTGGTAATAAAACTACTCTGAAAGCTACAATTTATTCAAAAAGTTACTTAAGTAAATATAATGGTGTACATGTAGCACATTACGATACCCGCAGGGAATCGATACGATCACTAAGTGGCGTCACGTGCGTCCAGGTCTTGTCCAGCCGCTGACCTGGGAACCACTTTGTTTTTCCCACAGAGTCTCCACATGAGTGATAACGCAATTAAAGAAGGCAACACAATACCGTGTGAGACCTGGACGGCGTGCACCCCCCCACCGCCCCCGCGTATCTTCACTCACGCGCACATTTACTCGCTAAAAACACATTAGGACATACAGTATGTCATAATTCAATGCCACTAAATCTAATTGCAGGAAAACTCAATCGGTCCCCCTGAACCCTGTGGAATGTGGGGGAAAAATTGATAATTTGATGCTAAAAATAGATTTCCGCTGCTCCAAAGATACACGAGGGAGGGCTTAATGAGATGTTTTGACTGTTCTGGAAGTCATCGGCGATTGACGTTTGAATGCAGTTTTTTTTACAAAGCAGAGTGTCAGCAAATATCTGCCTAACAAATGACGATGATGATTCAAACACAAAGCTTCTACCGGATTATAAATCAGACTCCAGTCGATGAATTATTAGCGACAGCACATGACGGCCGTGGAGAAAAATACACAATTATTTTTATTCTTCTGGCAGTCGAGAAACATTATATGACCACAACACCTGCATCACCTACTGGGAGAGAGTTAGCATAAACGTACATTTAACAATGTCTCGTACTGTGGTGTGCATCATACTGATGGCTGTTTCTCATATTTTGGCTCCTGAAATATTGGAAATACCTCACCTAGCAGAAGTGGAAGTGCATTTCTAGTCAATTGCAAAATGCAAAAAAAAACATCTGCTAAAATATAAATATGTGGGATGAATTTAAACAAAACATTAAAAAAGAATAAAATAAATAAATAAATACAAAATAAATAAATAAATAAAAATAAAATAAAATAAAATAAAATAAAATAAAATAAAAATAAATAAAAATAAAAATAAAAAAAGATAAAATGAAATTCAATTGTAATGGTATTTCCAATGTAAAAGGTAAACAAATGCAATATTAGATACCTGCATAATATAGAATCAAATACCAGTGCTGCATTATTAGTTAATGTTTTGTTATGTTGATTACTGTGTTGCACGTCATACTGAAAGTGGTTTCTAATATTTTGGATACCTGATAGTGTCAAATATTGGAAATGCCTCATCTAGTAGAAGTGGAAGTGCAGTTCTAGCCAATTGCATAATGCAAAAACAAACATCTGCTAAAATTCAAATATGTAGGAGGAGTTTAAACACCAAAATAAAAAATAAAATATTACATTTGAAAAAAAAATAAAAATAAATAAATGCAGTAAAATAAAATAAAATAAAATAAAATAAAATAAAATAAAATAAAATTCAATTCAGTTATAACGGTATTTACTATGTAAAAGGTAAACAAAAGCAAGATGAAATACATGCATAATATAGAATCAAATACCAGTGCTCCGTTATTAGTTAATTTTGTGTTGCACGTCATACTGAAAGTGTTTTCTAATATTTTGGATACCTGATAGTTTCAAATATTGGAAACGCCTCATCTAGTAGAAGTGGAAGGGCAGTCATATTTCAAATGCAAACTACAAAAACAAACAATTGGTATGTAAATATGTACATGTATGTACATTAGATGAAATAAAATAAGATATAACACGATGAATAAATAAAACAAATAAAATAAATGAAATAAATAACGTAAATAAAAGAATAAAATAAATAAAATAAATAAAATAAATAAAATAAATAAAATAAATAAAATAAATAAAATAAATAAAATAAATAAAATAAAATACAGTTGAAAAAAAATACATTGAAACAGCATAATGTGCAATAAAATAAAATACAAAATACAAATGTAAAATGTACATAAACACAATATTAAATACCTGCATAGTATAATATCTAATACAAGAGCTGCATTATTAGCACATTTTTGTTGTGTAGATTATTGTGTTGCGGATCATACTGAAAGCGGTTTCTAATGTTTTGGATACCTGATATTGTAAAAATGTTGGAAACACCTCATCTAGTAGAGGTAGGAGTTTTACTTCAACTGCAAACTACAAAAACAAGTATTGTGTGTGTAAATATGCACATAAAGAATAAAATACAATAAAATACAATAAAATAAAATAAAATAAAATAAAATAAAATAAAATAAAATAAATTATAATAAAATAAAATAAAATAAAATAAAATAAAATAAAATAAAATAAAATATGAGCATGAATGCCTTCGTAAATGGTAGACAAACACACGGTTAGATACCTTTAAGATTATAACTAATACAAGAGCTGCATTATTAGTTTATTTTATGTTAAGTTGATTGTACTGAGCGTTTTGGACACCTGATTTTTTGAGAAAATGAGAAAAGGTTTAATAAATACTGCGATGAGGGGCGACTTGTCCAGGGTGTACACCGCCTTCTGGCCGATTGAAGCTGAGATAGGCACCAGCGCCCCCCGCGATTCCAAAAGGAATAAGCGGTAGAAAATGGATGGATGGGTTTAATAAATAAAGATATTGGAAATAAAACAAATTGAAGTAAAATTAACTATGATTAAATAGAATTAAAAAGCTATCATTATTGTTTTAGTAAAAGCACATTAGGTGCATGGGATGAGGTGGCGATTTATCTAGGGTGTACTCCACCTACCGCCCGAATGCAGCTGAGATAGTCTCCAGCGACCCCCCGCAACCTCAAAAGGGACAAGCGGTAGAACTTGGATGCATGGATGGACATTAGGTGCACTTGCATAAAGTAATGATATTGAATATACAAGAGGTTATGCATTTTTTTTATATAAGTTTATTTTTGCGCCAGCGACCCCAAAAGGGAATAAGCGGTAGGAAATGGATGGATGGGTGGATTTTTGCGGCCAGCTCCTAGTGGTGTGTCAAACATATTATTACACTGCAAGGGTCAAAATATGAGTACTATAAGTGCACCACTTCTCTGAAAACTGCACATTTAAAAAGTAAAATAGCAAACATATTATTAGTGTCAAAAAAATAAATAAATGATAAATGGGTTGTACTTGTATAGCGCTTTTCTACCTTCATGGTACTCAAAGCGCTTTGACACTACTTCCACATTTACCCATTCACACACACATTCACACACTGATGGGGGAGCTGCCATGCAAGGCGCTAACCAGCACCCATCAGGAGCAAGGGTGAAGTGTCTTGCTCAGGACACAACGGACGTGACGAGGTTGGTACTAGGTGGGAATTGAACCAAGGACTTTTGGGTTGCGCACGGCCACTCTCCCACTGCGCCACGCCGTCCCATGATTAACATGATTAAAAAAAAAATAGAGTTAAATTACATTAAAACATGAGATACAATACAACCAAACTAAGAAGATTTTGTCCGGCATCATTTGAAGTGGTGCAGGTGTGCCCAATGCTGTGGCCGGTGGGTGTATATCACAGGGAATTGAACATAACCAGCAGCTAATGGCACCTTATAAACAACAGCTAGCTGCAGACGTATTGTCAAATGACACGGCGACGACAGCTAAGATGAAGTGCTGAAAAAAAAGGAGGCAAATGAATAAATGAGACAAGAGAAAACAAGGCAAAAGGATGGGATGAGGGACGCCTGGGATAAAGGGGGGGTAATGGTTGGGGTGTAGGTAAGGGGTGGGGGGGTTGAGAGGGGAGCTAAGGTTGCAAGCAATTTCTCTTTGTTATCAAGTGAAATGACTCTGCAAATATGACAATAAATCACGTCGGGAATCAATCTGAGAGGAGGCGACTGTGAGCCACTGATAATGCATCAATCAATATTTAATGTTTGGACTTTAATTAATCCACACGGCATTCTTTAGGTGACAAAGGGAGGCGGAGGAAGAAGAAGAGGAGGAGGGACGGCTGCTTTTGCATAGAATAGCTCTTACATCAAATGCAGACATGTCTCTCCTGCTGCTTTATCACCCGCTCTCCTATTTACAGGAGCAGAGGCGGAGCTAATGGTGGCCTTAAAAGAGAATACAGATCTCTGCCGTTGATCTGCTAGTGTCCTGACACATCTAAGGGCCAAAGGGCAACTCTGAAGGCAAAAGGAGACAGGTTGACCATTTTTCGGCACCTGTTGCACAAAATGTAGCGGAGACCCATTTTTGGGGAGTGATATCACACAAAAATTCCTAAATGTGCTGTAAAAAGAGAAACTTCAGCTCATTGAAAATCTTAAGGGTGCTTTTTCTTTGGCTTTTACCACCACAGAAAGGTACTGAGCACCACAAACTATAATGTTGTAAGTTAAGTCTATTTAATGCATCTTTATTTGATATAACTATAAACAAAATATGGAATAAATGTCCAACTTGGACTGAATAATTTTGATCACAACTGTAAGTGTTTGATGAGCATTCCTCAACTTTCTCAGTCTTTTTTGCCACTGGTGCCAGCTTTTTTGAAACCTGCTGCAGGCATCAAATTCCAAATGAGCTAATATTTGCAAAAAAAAAAAAAAAATGTTTTCCAGTGGAACGTTAAGCATCTTGTCTTTGCAGTCTATTCAATTGAATATAGGTTGAAAAAGATTTGCAAATCATTGTATTCCGTTTGTATTTACAATTTACACAATGTAAATGGTAATTGTCTTTTGTACTAATGCAATTTCAGTCTTTTAGGACGATACGGCTCCTTTAACTTCCATTTTGTAGCTCGCCGGTTGTGGGAATGCAACTCTCGAGGCTGTGAGAAGGTGCGAAAGGTCCAATGGCGTCGTCTGATTCGGGGGTCTTAGCGAGCAAAAATCTCCGTCTGAGCGACGCTGTAGCTCGCTTATCCCTCGCCCCTCTGATCACGCTGACATCCCACAGGTACTCATTACCAAATTCACAGCACAAAAAAGACTTGTGAAAGGAGAGACTTTTGACATTTGGATGCCTGCGGGTATAATTGGGACCTGACTGGAAGGGAGGTCCGCGAGTCGAGACGATATAACTCTCCCTCAAAAAGGCGCGGAGCATCCAGCAGGTCAGCTGCCAGATGACTATTTAGAAAAAAAAAGGAGCGGACAATTATGCGGAAAGTGGCTTACAATGCAGATAAAAGGCACCGAGGTTAAGCCAGCAGCTTCTTGACCACATGTAGGCCGCATTTGATGTATTGTCCCCTGGATTTCAGGGTTCTTTTATCTGGACTCGGGCCGCCTGCTGCAAAGTTACCCCCGAATGTTGCTTGAACAAGCCATTTGTGGAAGTCCGCCTGCTCAATATCAGAAGACAAAAAAAAATCTGATGTCAAACTGCATGAAATATCAACGTTCTTCTCGCAGAAAAGCGCAAGAAGAAGAACGCAACCATGGTTTCAACACTGCCGATGTATTGCGAGGGGACGGAAAATGAGATTTAACCGACTTTTAAAACAGTTGTCAAGTCATTTCCTGCAGCGGTGTTTTTTTTTTTTTTTTTTTATGCGCTTGCAATAACCTCCATGAATGATGTAAAGACATATTAAGATACTTCCTCCTTCCTCTGCTTTTATGATCCGCCAGATTGTCTCTTTCGAGGGTTTTCGAGCTGGATGCCACACACTGTACAAAGAACAACAACAACAAAGTTTGCAAAGTAAAAACTAATTCAAGAGGTTGTTGTGCATTAAAGGGGAACATTATCACAATTTCAAAAGGGTTAAAAACAATAAAAATCAGTTCCCAGTGGCTTGTTGTATTTTTTGAAGTTTTTTTCAAAATTTTACCAGTCCCGGAATATCCCTAAAATAAAGCTTTAAAGTGCCTTATTTTCGCTCTCTCGAAGCCACTGTTCATTTTCCTGTGACGTCATACAGTGCTGCCAATGTAAACAAACAATGGCGAATAGCACAGCAAGATATAGCGACATTAGCTCGGATTCAGACTCGGATTTCAGTGGCTTAAGCGATTCAACAGATTACGCATGTATTGAAACGGATGGTTGGAGTATGAAAGTATTGAAGAAGAAACTGAAGCTATTGAGCGAATAGCTATTGACGCTATTCATAGCCACAGCATGGCCGAATAGCTGCGTTAGCATCGCTGGTAAAATGTGCGGACCAAACGATCAGGACTTTCGCATCTTGTGACACTGGATCAACAAAAATCCGTCGATTGGTAAGTGTTTTTTTTTCGCATTAATGTGGGTGGAAGGAAACGTAGTATAGTTTCAAATGTACATACAGCTATAGCCTAAATAGCATATTAGCATCGATTAGCTGGCAGTCACGCCGCGACCAAATATGTCTGATTAGCACATAGGTTAAAAACATCAACAAAACTCACCTTTGTAATTTTCTTGATTTCATCGTTGCAAATGCATCTGCAGGTTATCCATACATCTCTGTGCCATGTCTGTCATCGCCGGTAAAATGTGCAGACACTCCGGCACATTCAATGGGGGTCTGGCGGCAGATTTCTTGCCACTTTCGCATCTTCGGGCCAGTGGTGCAACTTGAATCCCTCCCTGTTAGTGTTGTTACACCCTCCGACAACACACCGACGAGGCATGATGTCTCCGAGGTTCCAAAAAATAGTCGAAAAAACAGAAACTAACAGAGCTGAGACCCGGTGTTTGTAATGTGTTTGAGAAAATGAAAATGGCGGCTTTCTTAACAAGGCAACGTCACGTACTGACGTCAGGGCTAAACAGAAAGGCGTTTAATTCGCCAAAATTCACCTATTTAGAGTTCGGAAATCGGTTAAAAAAATATATGATCTTTTTTCTGCAACATTAAGGTATATATTGACGCTTACATAGGTCTGGTGATAATGATCCCCTTTAAAGGCATACTGAAATTAGATTTTCTTATTTAAATGGGGATAGCAGGTTCATACTTGAAGATTCCAAGATGGCGGCGCCCGGAAGGGCTGCGACATCAAGGCGCTCTTGCTAAATATGGAACATTCGGCAGAAATACTGGACAATTCTACAAACTTTATGGCTGGCTCACATCGTGGTCACTCCGTGATCACGTACGACCGCCAGACACTTCTGGATGTGGACATATCGGGCCGTTTTGGACTGATAGACGTGTGCTTGCTAGACCTGCTAACTAGCATGGGAATACTTCGGCGGCTACATCCAGCGGCCTGTGAAGCAGCGGAGTATAGTAGCAGCGGGGGCCGTCTACGGAGCAGACGCCAGCGGTGTGATCGGAAACGCGGATGCCGAGCGGGGCTAAAAACAAAGCAGAAGGCTAATCCCCACAGAACACCACTTCCCTCCATCCTGAAGCCGGATTTAAATGGAGGATGCGAGACTACTGGTCTGGGTAAGGAGTCAGTTGAATTAGAACAAGTTTTTTCTGCTTTGATTGTTTCAGAGTTGGACATGTGTTCTACTGAGGTGGCAAACTATGATGCGTGCAGTTTATCAAAGCAACAAACAAACAATCGGAAAATTCCCATCGTATCAATTCCTAGATATGGTCATAATTATACTAAATGCACTGGGCATATTAAACACAACATTATTAATATTGCTACTACGGATAATTTGATCAAAAAATCCCTAAAACAGCCCACTACCTATAATATAGATTTTTTAAACATAAGATCATTGTCTCCCAAAACGTTGTTAGTTAATGATATCATCAGAGTCAACAATCTTAACGTCATCGGTCTCAGCGAAACCTGGATTAAACCAAACGACTTTTTTGCGCTAAATGAGGCATGTCCTCCTAACTTTACACATGCGCATATTGCCCGTCCTCTTAAAAGGGGTGGGGGGGGGGGGGTCGCACTAATATACAACGACAATTTTAACCTTAGTCCTAACAAAAATAATAAATATAAATTGTTTGAGATGTTTACTATGAGGTCTATCACACCGCTCCCTCTACACCTGGCTGTTATCTACCGCCCCCCAGGGCCCTATTCAGACTTTATCAATGAATTCTCAGAGTTTGTTGCTGATCTAGTGACACACGCCGATAATATAATCATAGTGGGGGACTTTAATATCCACATGAATACCCCATCGGACCCACCGTGCGTAGCGCTCCAGACTATAATTGATAGCTGTGGTCTCACACAAATAATAAATGAACCCACGCATCGCAGCGGTAATACGATAGACCTAGTGCTTGTCAGGGGTATCACCGTTTCCAAAGTTACAATACTCCCGTATACTAAAGTATTGTCCGATCATTACCTTATAAAATTCGAGGTTCAGACGCATGTTCGTCAAACTAATAATAATAATAATAACTGCTATAGCAGCCACAACATTAATACGGCCATAACGACAACTCTTGCTGATCTACTGCCCTCGGTAATCGCACCATTCCCAAAGTATGTGGGCTCTATTGATAACCTCACTAGCAACTTTAACGACGCCCTGCGCGAAGCCATTGATAATATAGCACCGCTAAAGTTAAAAAAGGCTCCAAAAAAGCGTACCCCGTGGTTTACAGAAGAAACTAGAGCTCAGAAATTATTATGTAGAAAGCTGGAACGCAAATGGCGCACAACTAAATTTGAGGTGCACCATCAAGCATGGAGTGATAGTTTAATAATTTATAAACGCATGCTTACCTTAGCTAAAGCTAAATATTACTCAAATCTCATCCACCGTAATAAAAACGATCCTAAATTTTTGTTTAGTACGGTAGCATCGCTAACCCAACAAGGGACTCCTTCCAGTAGCTCCACCCACTCAGCTGATAACTTTATGCAATTCTTTAGTAAGAAAATTGAAGTCTTTAGAAAGGAGATTAAAGACAATGTCTCCCAGCTACAACCGGGTTCTATTAACACTGACACGATTGTATATACGGCGGATACTGCCCTCCAAAATAGTTTCTCTCGTTTTGAGGAAATAACATTAGAGGAATTGTTACAACGTGTAAATGGAATAAAACAAACAATATGTTTACTTGACCCACTTCCTGGGAAACTGATCAAGGAGCTCTTTGTATTATTAGGTCCATCAGTGCTAAATATTATAAACATATCACTTTTCTCGGGCACTGTTCCCCTGGCATTCAAAAAAGCAGTTATTCATCCTCTTCTTAAAAGATCTAACCTCGATCCTGACCTTATGGTAAACTACCGACCGGTGTCTCACCTTCCCTTTATTTCAAAAATCCTCGAAAAAATTGTTGCGGAGCAGTTAAATGAACACTTAGCGTCTAACAATCTATGTGAAACCTTTCAATACGGTTTCAGGGCAAATCACTCCACGGAGACAGCCCTCGCAAAAATGACTAATGATCTATTGCTAACGATGGATTCTGATTCGTCATCTATGTTGCTGCTCCTCGATCTTAGCGCTACTTTCGATACCGTCGATCATAAAATTTTATTAGAACGTATCAAAACACAAATTGGTATGTCAGACTTAGCCCTGTCTTGGTTTAACTGTTATCTTACTGATAGGATGCAGTGCGTCTCCCATAACAATGTGACCTCGGACTACGTTAAGGTAACGTGTGGAGTTCCCCAGGGTTCGGTCCTTGGCCCTGCACTCTTCAGCATCTACATGCTGCCGCTAGGTGACATCATACGCAAATACGGTGTTAGCTTTAACTGTTATGCTGATGACACCCAACTCTACATGCCCCTAAAGCTGACCAACACGCCAGATTGTAGTCAGCTGGAGGCGTGTCTTAATGAAATTAAACAATGGATGTCCGCTAACTTTTTGCAACTCAACGCTAAAAAAACGGAAAGGCTGATTATCGGTCCTGCTAGACACCGACCTCTATTTAATAATACAACTCTAACATTTGACAACCAAACAATTAAACAAGGCGACTCGGTAAAGAATCTGGGTATTATCTTTGACCCAACTCTCTCCTTTCAGTCACAGATTAAAAGCGTTACTAAAACGGCCTTATTTCATCTCCGTAATATCGCTAAAATTCGCTCCATTCTGTCCACTAAAGACGCTGAGATCATTATCCATGCGTTTGTTACGTCTCGCCTCGACTACTGTAACGTATTATTTGCGGGTCTCCCCATGTCTAGCATTAAAAGATTACAGTTGGTACAAAATGCGGCTGCTAGACTTCTGACAAGAACAAGAAAGTTTGATCACATTACGCCTGTACTGGCTCACCAGCTCTGGCTTCCTGTGCACTTAAGATGTGACTTTAAGGTTTTACTACTTACGTATAAAATATTACACGGTCTAGCTCCATCCTATGTTGCCGATTGTATTGTACCATATGTCCCGGCAAGAAATCTGCGTTCAAAGGACTCCGGCTTATTAGTGATTCCCAAAGCCCAAAAAAAGTCTGCGGGCTATAGAGCTTTTTCATTTCGAGCTCCAGTACTCTGGAATGCCCTCCCGGTAACAGTTCGAGATGCCACCTCTGTAGAAGCATTTAAGTCTCACCTTAAAACTAATTTGTATACTCTAGCCTTTAAATAGACTCCCTTTTTAGACCAGTTGATCTGCCGTTTCTTTTCTTTTTCTCCTATGTCCCACTCTCCCTTGTGGAGGGGGTCCGGTCCGATCCGGTGGCCATGTACTGCTCGCCTGTGTATCGGCTGGGGACATCTCTGCGCTGCTGATCCGCCTCCGCTTGGGATGGTTTCCTGCTGGCTCCGCTGTGAACGGGACTCTCGCTGCTGTGTTGGAACCGCTTTAGACTGGACTCTTGCAACTGTGTTGGATCCATTATGGATTGAACTTTCACAGTATCATGTTAGACCCGCTCGACATCCTTTGCTTTCCTCCTCTCCAAAGTTCTCATAGTCATTATTGTCACCGATGTCCCACTGGGTGTGAGTTTTCCTTGCCCTTATGTGGGCCTACCGAGGATGTTGTAGTGGTTTGTGTTGTGGTTTGTGCAGCCCTTTGAGACACTAGTGATTTAGGGCTATATAAGTAAACATTGATTGATTGATTGATTGATTGATTGATTATTTCGCTATATTGCCAATGTTTGCTGAAAGGATTTAGTAGAGAACATTGACGATAAAGTTCGCAACTTTTGGTCGCTAATAGAAAAGCCTTGCCTTTACCGGAAGTATGTGAGCGTGACGTCACGAAATGCAGGGCTCCACACATATTCCACAAAGCGACAATTTCCCCATTAATTTGAGCGAGGATGAAAGATTCGTGAATTAGGATATTGATAATGAAGTAATAGAAAAAAAAAAAAAAAAAGACGGGTCCAGGCGGCGGCAGTGTGAGCGTTTCAAATGTAATTGGACACATTTACTAGGATAATTCTGGAAGATCCCTTATCTGCTTATTGTTTTAATAGTGTTTTAGTGAGATTTTAAAGATTTTAAAGTAAAGATTGTAAAGACATACCTCGAGGTCGGATGGCTGCGGGGAACACACTCTCTCAGAGAGAAGCCGAGGAGCCAAGCTCACAGCTGCTGCGGGACGACGAATAATCCACTGATGTCTCCGGTAATATATGTATCAGAATTTCCCCATCCAAAAACATGCTGGTTGACGTAGAGAAAACATGTTCGCCGCTTCACAACAAACAAAGAAACACCGGCTGTGTCTCGGTGCTAAAGGCAGCTGCAATCCACCGCTTTCACACCAACAGCATTATTTTTTATAGTCTTCATTATTAATTGAACAAATTGCAAAAGATTCAGCAACACAGATGTCGAAAATACTGTATAATTACGCCATGAAGAGAGACGACTTTTAGCTGTGTGTCATGCAGCGTTAATATTTCCTAACAGTCCGTGACGTCACGCATATGCGTCATCATTCCGCAACGTTTTCAACAAGAAATTTGCGGGAAATTTAAAATAGCAATTTAGTAAATTAAACCGGCCATATTGGCATGTGTTGCAATGTTAATATTTCATCATTGATATATAAACTATCAGACTGCGTGGTCGGTAGTAGTGGGTTTCAGTAGGCCTTTTAACCCAATGGATTTTAACAAAAAAACACCTAGAGGGGGTTGACAAGCACAAGGGGTTGAAAGAAAAACCAAAAAGGGGGTAAGCAACCCGGACATATTCAGTCCGTCTGATATGGAACTTACACCATCACACCTTCTCAGGAGTCAACCGTGTCAAGAAAGTTTCCCTTTAGGGTCAAAGGTGCATCCTGCTTGTCTGACTTCACCAAATCTCGACCTGGATTCACGCCAAAACTCTCAAGCACTAGTTTGTCACGCTGCGTGTGTTCCTGGTTACAAGGACCCTGTTTTTATTTGGCTTTCCCGAAACCAGTCCGAGCAATTCTTACGACGCTGACACAACTCAGACTGTTTACCACAGGTGACAGTCGGCGGTCGGGGGTTAAGTGCCGTCTCGCTGGACAAGAGCCCGACAAAACAAGATTTAATGCCGCTGACCCAGCCTGCCCTGAGCTTCGGAGCCTCGGAACACTCGCGCCTCGTAAAAAAAAAAGGAGGGAAGACGGGACGGGACGGGACAGGGGTCGAGCTGACTGAGGAGTCCAACAGAACCAAGGGAGCGATGATGTCATCCACTTTACTGGCCTGATGACGAATCATTCCGTCCACGTGAAGGCTAAACTGGAGGAACTTCAGGAATGTAACGCTGAACTTCCCTTTAAGCCGCCCTGATTCCACTGCCTGACATCTAATTCCCCTTGGAGAAAATGTGTATTTCTTTGCAAATGTCTTGAAGCAGATGGAATTTAATCTGACTAAGGCTCGTGCGCTTTGATTGGAGCCCAGATTAGGATTGCGGCCAAGCATTTTGAATAATTATTCTCCTCTGCTTGAATTAAACGCATCCTCTTAGCACGGAAAAAAAATAACATACGCTTATGGGTCGAACATCTGTACCGTTGCTGCTGTTGATCTGAAAATATTCATTAAGTGATACAGGCGGTGTAGCTGCAATGCATCGACCGTATCGTTCAGGTTTCTTTTTTTATTACAGTGTACTAGGGGCGGTATAGCTCGGTTGGTAAAGGGGCCTTGCCAGCAATTTGAGGGTTCCAGATTCGATCCCCACTTCCGCCATCCTAGTCACTGCCGTTGTGTCCTTGGGCAAGACACTTTACCCACCTGCTCCCATTGCCACCCACACTGGTTTAAATGTAAAAATTAGATATTGGGTTTCACTATGTGAGTGTGAATGTTGTCTGTCTATCTGTGTTGGCCCTGCGATGAGTTGGCGACTTGTCCAGGGTGTACCCCGCCTTCCGCCCGATTGTAGCTGAGATAGGCGCCAGCGCCCCCCGCGACCCCAAAAAGGGAATAAGCGGTAGAAAATGGATGGATGGATGGGTTTCACTATGTAAAGCGCTTTGAGTCACTAAAGAAAAAGCGCTATATAAATATAATTCACTTCACTTCACATCTTCAACTCCAACCAACGGCCCAATTTTTTTTAACACAATGCGGCCCCCAAATCAAAAAGTTTGGGGCCCCTCGCTCGATATGGAAGCGTTAAAAACTACAACATGGCTGGTGGCGAAAAGACTGTAAGAAAGCGACTTGGAGATGGTCTGTAAAACATAATCTATGCAACAATCTGACCAACAAAAACACCATTATATGTTATGTATGGGTTTCACAATATAAAGCGCTTTGAGTCACTAGAGAAAAAGTGCTATATAAATGTAATTCACTTTACACTTCACTTCATTTTCTCAAAGCAAAGTATGGCTTTTTACGCCATTGTTCTGGTCTTCTTCAGACTCTCAATCTATGCAAGTTTATTCGAATAGCATCACAATGGTGACCAAGTCAGTGGTTCTCAACCTTTTTTCAGTTTTGTACCCCCTGTGAACTTATATTTTTAATTCAAGTACCCCCTAATCAGAGCAAAGCATTTTTGGTTGAAAAAAAGAGCTAAAGAAGTAAAATACAGCACTATGTCATCAGTTTTTGATTTATTAAATTGTATAAAAGTGCAAAATATTGCTCATTTGTAGTGGTCTTTCTTGAACTATTTGGAAAAAAGATATAAAACTAACTAAAAACTTGTTGAAAAATAAAAAAGTGATTCAATTATAAATACAGATTTCTTCTACACATAGTAGTAATATCAATCAATCAATCAATCGATCAATGTTTATTTATATAGCCCCAAATCACAAATGTCTCAAAGGACTGCACAAATCATGACGACTACAACATCCTCGGAAGAACCCACAAAAGGGCAAGGAAAACTCACACCCAGTGGGCAGGGAGAATTCATATCCAGTGGGACGCCAGTGACAATGCTGACTATGAGAAACCTTGGAGAGGACCTCAGAAGTGGGCAACCCCCCCCTGTAGGGGACCGAAAGCAATGGATGTTGAGCGGGTCCAACATGATACTGTGAAAGTTCAATCCATAGTGGCTCCAACACAGTCGCGAGAGTTCAGTTCAAGCGGATCCAAGACAGCAGCGAGAGTCCCGTCCACAGGAAACCATCTCAAGCGGAGGCGGATCAGAAGCGTAGAGATGTCCCCAACCGATACAGGCGAGCGGTCCATCCTGGATCCCGACGAGCGGCCCATCCTGGGTCCCGACGAGCGGTCCATCCTGGGTCTCGACTCTGGACAGCCATTACTTCATCCATGGTCATCGGACCGGACCCCCTCCACACTTTAAGTTGATTATTGAATTGTTGGTATTTTTGGAATATTTAAAAAAAATCTCACGTACCCCTTGGCATACCTTCAAGTACCCCCAGGGGTACGCGTACCCCCATCTGAGAACCCTATACGTCAGCTTCTAGTTGATATTTGAAAGATTTGAGCAACATGTTGTAATTCATGTTCCCCTTCAATTAACCAGTAGTGACAGCACTCATGCGGCCCTGACAATGACACTACCACCTAGTGTTGTCCCGATACTAATATTTTGGTACCGGTACCAAAATTATTTCGAAACTTTTCGGTACTTTTCAATACTTTTCAAAATAAGGAGGACCACAAAAAATGGCATGATTGGCTTCATTTTAACCAAAAACATCTTAGGGTAGATTAAACATGTTTCTTATTGCATGTTTGTCCTTAAATAAAACAGTGAACATACAAGACAATTTGTCTTTTAGTAGTAAGTAAGAAAACAAAGACTCCTAATTTAGTCTACTGATGTTCACAGTAACATATTTTGTGGATTATCATTCTATACTTTTTTCAAAATTATTAAGTGTCATGGTCTGTGGTCTGGGTTGTGTTTTTGTTATTTTCTGTTTGTTTTGGACTCTTTTAGTTCCTGTTTGCGCTCTCTTGTTGTTTAGTTACCATGGTGACTTATTAGTTTCACCTGGCTCATGTGTTCGGGACACGCACCTGCTCTAATTCAGAGAAGTGAAGTGTGAATTATATTTATATAGCGCTTTTTCTCCAGTGACTCAAAGCGCTTTACATAGTGAAACCCGATATCTAATTTTTACATTTAAACCAGTGTGGGTGGCACTGGGAGCAGGTTGGTAAAGTGTCTTGCCCAAGGACACAACAGCAGTGACTAGGATGGCGGAAGCGGTGATTGAACCTGCAACCCTCAAGTTGCTGGCACGGCCGCTCTACCAACCGAGCTATACTGCTCGGTTGGTAGAGCAGTATAGCTCTAATAAGAAACTATTATTTAAGCCTGTCTTTGCCAGTTAGTCGGCCTGGCGACATTGCTCTTTTCAAGATTATGTCATGCCATTGCTCTATTCATGCCACAGTAAGTCTTGTTCGTTCGATGCCATAGTTTTTTAGTTGTTTTCTATATCCATAGTTCAGCCTAAGTATTAGCTTATGTTTCCTGCGTTAAGTTTCATGTTTCCTAGCCTCTCGTGCAATCGGCACGCTTTCTTTTTGTGTTAATTCCTGTATTTTGTCTCGTGTATTTAGATTAATAATAAATATCTACCTATCTGCTACTTTTGTCCGGAAAAGTCCGATTGCATCCCGGGAGAACAATCCTCGCAACCCCACCGTCTTGACATTAGGGACAAGTGTTAGAAAATGAATTATTTATCTACTTGTTCATTTCATCAGCGATCCTGTTCTGTCTCCCTGTAATGTTTGCCTGATCTTCAATGGGATTGTGCTGAATATTGTAAATTCCCCTCAGGGATTAATACAGTATTTCTGATTCTGATTTCTGATTTACTGTTGATGTCTGCTTACTTTTTCTTTCAACCTGTTCTATCTTTACTTCTGTTAAAATGTAATAATCACTTATTCTTCTGTTGTTTGGAAGCTTTACATTAGTCTTGGATGATACCACAAATTTGGGTATCAATCCAATACCAAGTCGTTACAGGATCATACATTGGTCATATTCAAAGTCCTCATGTGTCCAGGGACGTATTTCATGAGTTTCTAAACATAATATATAAATGATAAATGGGTTGTACTTGTATAGCGCTTTTCTACCTTCAAGGTACTCAAAGTGCTTTGACACTACTTCCACATTTACCCATTCACACACACATTCACACACTGATGGAGGGAGCTGCCATGCAAGGCGCCAACCAGCACCCATCAGGAGCAAAGGTGAAGTGTCTTGCTCAGGACACAACGGACGTGACGAGGTTGGTACTAGGTGGGATTTGAACCAGGGACCCTCGGGTTGCGCACAGCCACTCTCCCACTGCGCCACGCCGTCCCCTAATCACAAATAAAACGAAAGAAGGTGTGGTGATGCCAAAAAACATCGACATAATCATAGTAGTATCGACTAGATACGCTCCTGTATCTCCAAGTTTGCTATATCGTCCCCTTGCGACACACCTGAGTAAGAACGCTCTGTGAGATACAGTATGTTGACAGTTCCTAAGGCCACACAGATTATAACGTTATTGGAACGTCCAATTGGTTCAATTGGTGCTAAAGAAAGCCACCCCGGACAATAGCGCTGCCACTTATCTCTCATCCCGCCTGTCCCCACGTCAGATGTCCATTGTTCCCCAGACAATTCTTGCTGCCCAGCGTGTTTGCCCGATTGATGGCCGGGCCGAGGACCCCCCCCCTACCTCCCATGTATTCATCCTCTTGTTTGGAGGTGCGCTTTGCATCCTGTCGTGAATTAGCCCCACTTACCCATCTCGCCTAAGCCCCAGCTCGTCCATTGTTCTGTTTATCACTCCCATTTGAATAAATATCAGGTAGTGACCCCCCCTACACACACACACACACACACATTTCCAGACCTGTGTACTCCCTGCCCTGTAAGCTGCATGTAAAAACAGTGAGCCACCTCAACAATGGCCTTGTCGGCTCACTTTATCCGACAAGTGTTGACAAAGACGGCAGCTGCCCTCCTGGACGTCAGGTCAGGCTTAATACTGACGAGCTGCGCCTTCCAGCAGCGGGCGGGAGAGATTCTATCAAGACGGACTCGCAGGTCGGATTCTATCTTTCACACTGCTCACCCGGGATTCACCCGCCCGTTTTATGCAGAGATCCCGGGCTCGTAACAAGCAGTGTGAAAGGGAATAGTGTTTGCTGTCTTTTTCCTGTATGAACAGCAACAATACGGCAATTTTCCTCCTTTAGTATCCCCGCTGTAAAAAAAAAAAAAAGGCGGTACAGCTTTTAGTATCCCGCAATGGCGGGACGAGGGTGTGAATTTTTAAATAAAGGACTCAGTTGTCCTCCCTTGTTGCGCTGGAAGCAGTGTCGTGCAGATGGTGTGCTTTGGAGATTTAACGTTTACATCAGGGGTCGCCGAACTTTTTGACTCAGGGGGAGCGCTGTTTATATACATATGTATATATACAATATAATATACATGTATACTCTATATATATATATATATACATACATGTATATATAAGTATGTGTGGGGAAAATCACAAGACTACTTCATCTCTACGGAACTGTTTCATAAAAAAATCTGTTTCATGAGATTTTCTCCTGATGATTGAGGGAACCACTCATGAAACAGTTCTGTAGAGATAAAGTAGTCATGTGATTTTTCCCACACATACATATTGCGCTCTACCACGGTATCGAGCACTATCCTCTGGATCAGTGGTTCTCAACCTTTTTTCGGTGATGTACCCCCTGGTGAACATTTTTTTTAATTCAAGTACCCCCTAATCAGAAAAAAGCATTTTTGGTTGAAAAAAAGAGATATAGAAGTAAAATACAGCACTATGTCATCAGTTTCTGATTTATTAAATTGTATAACAGTGCAAAATATTGCTCATTTGTAGTGGTCTTTCTTGAACTATTTGGAAAAAAATATATAACAAATAACTAAAAACTTGTTGAAATATAAACAAGTGATTCAATTATTAATAAAGATTTCTACACATAGAAGTAATCATCAACTTAAAGTGCCCTCTTTGGGGATTGTAATAGAGATCCATCTGGATTTATGAACTTAATTCTAAACATTTCTTCACAAAAAAAAGAAATCTTTAACATCAATATTTATGGAACATGTCCACAAAAAAATCTGTCAGCACTGAATATTGCATTGTTGTATTTCTTTTCACAGTTTATGAACTTACATTCATATTTCGTTGAAGTATTATTCAATAAATATATTAATAAAGGGTTTTTGAAGTGATGCTATTTTTAGAATTAAAAAAAAATCTCACGTACCCCTTGGCATACCTTCAAGTACCCCCAGGGGTACGCGTACCCCCATTTGAGAACCACTGCTCTGGATAATACAATCATGACATACATGTATACATATATATAGAATGATAAATGGGTTGTACTTGTATAGCGCTTTTCTACCTTCAAAGCGCTTTGACACTACTTCCCACATTTACCCATTCACACACTGAGGAGGGAGCTGCCATGCAAGGCGCTAACCAGCACCCATCAGGAGCAAGGGTGAAGTATCTTGCTCAGGACACAACGGACGTGACGAGGTTGGTACTAGGTGGGGATTGAACCAGGGACCCTCGGGTTGCGCACCGGCCACTCTTCCACTGCGCCACGCCGTAAGTTTATACCAAAATGGATACATGGATGACACAGCAGAGGATTGGGAGAATCTTATGTGGTCAGATGAAACCAAAATAGAACTTTTTGGTATAAACTCAACTCGTCGTGTTTGGAGAAGAAGAATATTGAGTTGCATCCCAAGAACACCACACCTACTGTGAAGCATGGGGGTGGAAACATCATGCTTTGGGGCTGTTTTTCTGCTAAGGGGACAGGACGATTGATCTGTGTTAAGGAAAGAATGAATGGGGGCCATGTATTGTGAGATTTTGAGCCAAAACCTCTTTCCATCAGTGAGAGCTTTGATGGTTGACCAAATACTTATTTTCCACCATAATTTACAAATAAATTCTTTAAAATTCCTACAATGTGAATTCCTGGATTTTTTTTTTTCACATTCTGTCTCTCACAGTTGAAGTGTACCTATGATGAAAATTACAGACCTCTGTCATCATTTTAAGTGGGAGAACTTGCACAATCGGTGGCTGACTAAATACTTTTTTGCCCCACTGTATATGTCCGTTGTGGTGAAGAAGGAGCTGAGCCAGAAGGCAAAGCTCTCAATTTACTGGTCGATCTACGTTCCATCCTCACTTATGGTCATGAGCTTTGGGTTTTGACCGAAAGGACGAGATCACGGGTACAAGCGGCCAAAATTTGTTTCCTCCACCGGGTGACGGGGCTCTCCCTTAGAGATAGGGTGAGAAGCTCTGTCATCCGAGAGGAGCTCAAAGTAAAGCCGCTGGTCCTCCACATCGAGAGCAGCCAGATGAGGTGGTTCGGGCATCTGATCCGGATGCCACGGGAACGCCTCCTTAGGTAGATGTTTAGGGCACGTCCGGCCGGTAAGAGGCCACAGGGGAAGACCCAGGATACGTTGGGAAGACTATGTCTCCCGTCTGGCATGGGAACGCCTCGGGATCCCCTGGGAAGAGCTAGACGAAGTAGCTGGGGAGAGGGAAGTCTGGACTTCCCTGCTTAGGCTGCTGCACCCGCGACCCGACCTTGGATAAGCGGAAGAAGATGGATGGATGGATGGATGTGCACTCAAATCCACCTTGATTGGGATGTAAAAAAAGACATGTGCTTGGATTTAATGCGTGCACACACTGAAACTGATTTTGAGTACCATTTTTTAATACAAAATCCACACAACTCTTACTACATGAGGCCTTTTTGTGTCCTGACCTGCTGTAGTCCTTGTTCTGCAGACTGCCTCTCATGTATTCACCGCAGGAATGACACTTTGTAATTCACTACTTAATGTGCAACTACACGCTTTCATAAAGGGCAAAAGAAAACGAGAGAGCGCGAGAGAAAGAGAGAGAGCGCTTAGCAGCCATGAAGCGATGAGAAAGATTAAAAACAGAGAAAAACGTATGTTTTAGAAGTCATTAAGAGCGACTTGAGTACAGCCTGCTGTGGGCCTGATTTACACTGGCACTAAGCCCTTAGTGGGTGTAAATAATGAATTCATTTTTAAAGAGATTTTTCTTACTTTTTCCCTATCTGGTCTTTCAATGAAAAGAAAAAAAAAACACATCTCCATCTGGCCAAGTGTGAAGTAGGACAGAGCGAGATTAAAGAATGTACCGTGTTATCTTATCTCAGCTTAATGTCTGCACAATCAATGACGCGCCCAACAAGTGGTTCATTAAAAGGCAATGTTTAATTCCTCATGTGCGCCATGGCACAGGGTAAAAATGACAAGAATGGTAGGGCAGCTCAAAGTGGGTTTGGATGGATGGAATAGAATAGAATAGAATAGCATAGAAAGTACTTTCTTTATCCTTGGGGGAAATTCAGCACCACAGTTCACTCACAATCGACGGCTGGATGATGAGGAGATACACAAACACATGGATAGATAGAAGAGCGCCAGGCTCTTTTTTAAGATGTGTAGCAAAGCCTCTTTTTGGAATTTGCTCACAATCGTCATGAAAGACATGAAGACGGATACATTTTTGTATAAAATGAATGCATTCTAACTTGTTATCAAATGGAAATAAAAGTCGGCTTACAGCGGAGACAGTGGGAGGTCCTTTATTTCGACCATAAAACACAATAAAAAAGCGCCAATACCTAATTTATATTTTGTGACTTGAATATTTACCAAGTATTAGTGATATTGTCACTTTAACGATTTATTGCGGCGCTGTGATCACATATTTTTTTCTGTCGAATCTGAAAAAAATCAATTACATTTAGAGAGAAAATATGAAGTACTTAATTGACACAATTTCCAGGTGGTTGCAGGACAGATAAAATGATGTCGCGGGCCAGATCTGGCCCATACTTGCCAACCTTGAGACCTCCAAATTCGGGAGATGGTGGGGCGGGGTTTGGTGGTAGCGGGAGTGTATATTGTAGCGTCCTGGAAGAGTTAGTGCTGCAAGGGATTCCGGGTATTGGTTCTGTTGTGTTACGGTGCGGATGTTCTCTCGAAATGTGTTTGTCATTCTTGTTTGGTGTGGGTTCACAGTGTGCCGCATATTTGGAAAAGTGTTAAAGTTGTTTATACGGCCACCCTCAGTGTGACCTGTATGGCTGTTGACCAAGTATGCCTTGCATTCACTGGTATGTGACTGGTCCAGCACGCTGTTTGTACGAAAATCGGACATGACGACAGGTTGTAGAGGACGTTAAAGCCAGTGCCTTAAAGGCCTACTGAAACCCACTACTACCGACCACGCAGTCTGATAGTTTATATATCAACGATGAAATATTAACATTGCAACACATGCCAATACGGCCGGGTTTGTTTACTAAATTGCAATTTTAAATTTCGCACCGAAATATCCTGCTGAAAACGTCTCGGTATGATAACGCGTGCGCGTGACGTCACGGATTGTAGAGGACATTTTGTTTCAGCATAGTGGCCAGCTATTAATTGTCTGTTTTCATCGCAAAATTCCACGGTATTCTGGACATCTGTGCTGGTTAATCTTTTGCAATTTGTTTAATGAACAATGGAGACATCAAAGAAGAAAGCTGTAGGTGGGAAGTGGTATATTGCGGCCGGCTTTAGCAACACAAACACAGCCGGTGTTTCATTGTTTACATTCCCGAAAGATGACAGTCAAGCTTTACTATGTAACGGAGATGTCAAGAGAACACGGTTGGATTGGACCACACACACAAAGTACAGTGTATTATGTGTATTAATAAAAAACATTTTACCATTCTGTATTCTGAAGGCGATCAATGTCATGTGCTACTCCAGCATCAATATCCGCAGTGTTCTCCTGACCGTCAGCGTCGGGTTCAAAGCGGTATGGCTCTATCCCTTGTTGCAGTTGGGCCTGGCCGAGTGGTCCTGCCACCACCACGGCTGCCACGGCACCTCTCACAGCATCTTCCCTATCTGAATCGCTCCCACTGCCCTCTTGTCCTTTTTTTTTTTTTTTTAGTCCTTCACTCTTACTTTCCTCATCCACATATCTTTCATCCTCGCTCAAATTAATGGGGAAATCGTCGCTTTCTCGGTCCGAATCGCTCTCGCTGCTGGTGGCCATGATTGTAAACAATGTTCAGATGTGAGGAGCTCCACAACCCGTGACGTCACGCGCACACCGTCTGCTACTTCCGGTACAGGCAAGGCTTTTTTATCAGCACCAAAAGGTGCGAACTTTATCGTCAATGTTCTCTACTAAATCCTTTAAGCAAAAATATGCCAATATGGCGAAATAATCAAGTATGACACATAGAATGGACCTGCTATCCCCGTTTAAATACCCAGATCACATTTCAGTAGGCCTTTAAAAAAGGCACGCCCCCAATATTGTTGTCCAGGTGGAAATCGGGAGAAATTCGGGAGAATATTTGCCCCGGGAGATTTTCGGGAGGGGCACTGAAATCCGTGAGTCTCACGGGAAAATCGGGACGGTTGGCAAGTTGGGCTTTAAGTTTGACACGTATGGAATATGCGGTAGAGTCGGTGCATATTTTGAAAATACTGTACGTCGCAGCCATTCATAGGTAAAAATATTAGCTTATAAAGTGCAACTTGTTACTAACCTCCATGAACGCCGTCACATCACAACTTTTAACTACACTTTCCTTAATAATGGCCACCATGAAGCATCTGAAAAAAGTCAACACGGACAGCAGCTGGCCTCCTCATGCCCCGTTTACCCGACCGTTCAGCCTCGTTATCAATAATTCATCCAGCTCCTGCGGCTCTGTTCTCTCTCACGCCGCCGGCAGCCGCCTAGAAGGGCTGCGGTGGCAGCGGCAGTCTCAAGCTGCTGGGTGCCAACGTGGCGTCATGCTGGGAATGGCAATGTCTAGTCGCCGTGCTCCATCCGTCACGCGCGGCCAGGCCTTTACTCAAATATTATTAAAAGTCGCAACCTCTCACAGCCATAAATTAGGAGCAAATGACCGCCACCGCCGAGTAATTACACGTCGCCACAGGATGCGAGGCTGAGCATCCTGCTTTGGACACAATGTATGGCGTTACCGGGTAAAGAAAGGTTTATTACAGGACACTCAAAGCAAGGCTGACAAGGAGCGAGGACACGCCCAGGGGCGTAGCACCAAATTCTGGGCCCGACTCCGGAAAAGCCGCCCCCCACACACATGCACCGAAATACAAATTGTTGCATGGATTTGGTTGCAACCAGTTTTTTTTTTAAAAGGCCTACCGAAATGATATTTTCTTATTCAAACGGGGATAGCAGGTCCATTCTATGTGTCATACTTGATAATTTCGCGATATTGCCATATTTTTGCTGAAAAGTTTTAGTATCAATCAATCAATCAATCAATGTTTATTTATATAGCCCCAAATCACAAATGTCTCAAAGGACTGCACAAATCATGACGACTACAACATCCTCGGAAAACCCCACAAAAGGGCAAGGAAAACTCACACCCAGTGGGCAGGGAGAATTCCCATCCAGTGGGACGCCAGTGACAATGCTGACTATGAGAAACCTTGGAGAGGACTTCAGATGTATCATGTTAGACCCGCTCGACATCCATTGCTTTCCTCCTCTCTAAGGTTCTCATAGTCATTATTGTCACCGACGTCCCACTGGGTCATTATTGTCACCGATGTCCCACTGGGTGTGAATTTTCCTTGCCCTTATGTGGGCCTACCGAGGATGTCGTGGTGGTTTGTGCAGCCCTTTGAGACACTAGTGATTTAGGGCTATATAAGTAAACATTGATTGATTGATTGATTGATGTGGGCAACCCCCCCCCCCCCCTTTAGTATAGTAGAGAACATCGACGATAAAGTCCGCAACTTTTGGTCGCTAATAGAAAAGCCCTGCATGTACCGGAAGTAGCAGACGATGTGCGCGTAACGTCACTGGTTGCAGGGCTCCTCACATATTCCCATTGTTTTTAATGGGAGCAATTCGGACCGAGAAAGCGACAATTTCTCCATTAATTTGAGCGAGGAAGAAAGATTTGTGAATTAGGATATTGATAGTAAAGGAATATTAAAAAAAAAAAAAAAAAAAAAAAAAAAAGTGACGGCTTCGGGCGACGGCAGAGTGAGCGTTTCAGATGTAATTAGACACCTTTACTAGGATAATCCTGGAAGATCCCTTATCCGCTTATTGTTTCAATAGTGTTTTATTGAGATTTTAAAGATTGTAAAGACATACCTCGAGGTCGGGTGGCTGCAGTGAACACAAAGTGTCTCAGAGAGAAGCCGAGGAGCCAAGCTCACAGCTGCCGCTGCTGCAGGACGACGATTAATCCACTGATATCTCCGGTAAGATATATATCACAATTTCCCCATCCAAAAACATGCTGGTTGACGTAGAGCAGGGGTCACCATATTTTATTTAATAATGAATAGAGCTAAACAACGTCTGTGCGTCTGTGCTGTCTTCTTCCCTGCTGCACTGTATTTTTTATTTTTATTTTTTATATGCTTTCTGTAGGAGGACAAACATGCCAAAAACGTTCCTGATTGTTAGAAATCCCACTGTTTACATTAAACATGCTCACTGATTAGAGTATTTAGCCCGTGCCATTTTGTCCTATTTTCGGAAGTCTCTGAACGCACCACAGTGTGTTTACATGAACAATTTCCTTGATGCTGCCACAGAAAGATGTGTTTTATGCCACTCCTTCTATGTCGAAATTTGTCCACCAAACATTTTATGCTGGGCGTGAATCCACAAAGGGGAGCTTTGTTGACGTTATTGACTTGTGTGGAGTGCTAATAAGACACATGTGGTCATTGCATGACTGCATGCTGTTTATGCTAGCTGTATGTAAATAATGCATCAGTGTGCTTCGTATTTTAGGTATATTTGAAGTCATTTTATTTGTACTTTGCGTTTCCTTCAACTTCAACAGGCACATTTTTACCTTTGGCCATTCAAAGCCAGTCATTTCCAGGAGTTATCACACCCTCCGAAAGGCCTCCGTTTCAGTAATGTTTTCCAATGTGGTAAAAATGTGTGGAAGAAATAGCTTGCATCAGATGAGGTGGCCGAGTGGTTAAGGCGATGGACTGCTAATCCATTGTGTTCTACATGCGTGGGTTCGAATCCCATCCTCATCGAGCTGACTTTTCTGTACCATGAATTGATTGATATGGACCCCGACTTAAGTAAGTTGGAAAAGTTATTGGGGTGTTTTAATTTAGTGGTCGATTGTATGGAATATGTACAGTACTGTGCAATCTACTAATAAAAGTTTCAATCAGTCAATCAGCCTGCGACACATAGTCATTTTGATAGTAGACCAATATAGCTAATATAGACACTTACATTATGTGTTGCCTTCATTATAAGACTTATATAAGCCTTTACATTTTTTGCGGCTCCAGACAGATTTTAATTAATTTTAATTTTTTTGGTCCAATATGGCTCTTTCAACATTTTGGGTTGCCGACACCTGATCTAGAGAAACACTTTAATCAGGGGAGTCAAACTCCTTTTCATTGAGGGCCACTTCGCACCCTTAGAGGACCGCTTGTAACAGCTAATAATATATGAATTTGCCTCTGCATTTGATTATAATGTATATTTTTTAGGTACACCATGAAAAAAAAAATCTGTACATTTTACACTAACTGGCAACTCAGTCGCCAGAACTTCACTGTAAAAAATACAGTTTTTCTTTTTTTTTCTTTTTTTCTTTTTACATTTACGATAAATGGAAAAACAGCACGACTGGTTTTTTTTAACGATTAAAAAAGTAGCAGCTTAGTCCACCGAATTTTACTGTACAATTTAGGGTGTTTCTTTTTTTGACAACATGTAAATGGAAAAAAAAAACACCACTGTTTTTAAAATCTGGCAACTGAACTGCAATTTTTTTTTACTGTGGCACCGTTTTTCCATTTACAGTAATACACCGGAAAAACAACAAACAAAGACTGGTAGCTTAGTCGATAGAATTTGACTGTAAAAATATAGTGGTAGAGTAAATTTTAATCACGCCCCCCCCCGGGGATTAATAAAGTATGTTTAATTCTGATTCTGATTTCTTGAATTTACAGTAACATGCTGTAAAAAACACTGTACATTTTACTGTAAAGTGCATTGTCATTTTATAGTGCACAATTTGATGGATATCTTACGTTAAAATCATACATCAAGCAGATATTTAAGTATTTAATTTTCTTTAGACAAAAACAGTTTTTTGGATAGTATGATAATATATATATATATATATATATATATATATATATATATATATATATATATATATATATATATATATATATATATATATATATATATATATATATATATATATATATATATATATATATATATATATATAGGGCTTCACGGTGGAAGAGGGGTTAGTGCGTCTGCCTCAAAATACGAAGTTCCTGCAGTCCTGGGTTCAAATCCATGCTCGGATCTTTCTGTGTGGAGTTTGCATGTTCTCCCCGTGAATGTGTGGGTTCCCTCCGGGTACTCCGGCTTGATTGGCAACACTAAATCGGCCCTAGTGTGTGAATGTGAGTGTGAATGTTGTCTGTCTATCTGTGTTTGCCCTGCGATGAGGAGGCGACTTGTCCAGGGTGTACGCTGCCTTCCGCCCGATTGTAGCTGAGATAGGCGCCAGCGCGACTCCGAAAGGGAATAAGCGGTAGAAAATGGATGGATGGATATATATATATATATATAGATCTGGGCCCTGGGCCTTGGGTTTGACATCCCTGCGTAAAATAGTTAGCTTTTGTTTTGATTTATTATTTTTTTTGTTTACATACAGTATATACAGTGGCCTTAGAATGAAATTAAATAACCTGTCATTATTCACCTAATCGTGGTCAAGCGTCTTTTACTTCACAGAGAGATTTTACAGTCGCTGACACTCATAAGATTATCATCACTCTAGCCTTTAAATAGACCTCCTTTTTAGACCAGTTGATCTGCTGCTTCTTTTCATTTTCACCTCGGTCCCCCCCTCCCTTTCGGAGGGGGTCCGGTCCGATGACTATGGATGAAGTACTGGCTGTCCAGAGTCCAGACCCAGGATGGACCGCTCGTCGGGACCCAGGATGGACCGCTCGCCTGTGTATCGGTTGGGGACGTCTCTACGCTGCCGATCTGACTCCGCTTGGGACGGTTTCCTGTGGACGGGACTCTTGCTGCTGTTTTGGATCCGCTTTGAACTGAACTCTCGCGGCTCTGTTGGATCCACTATGGAATGAACTTCCACAGTGTCATGTTAGACCCGCTCGACATCCATTGCTTTCGGTCCCTTAGAGGGGCGTGGGGGGTGGGGGGGTCCTCTCCAAGGTTTCTCATAGTCATCATTGTCACTGGTGTCCCACTGGGTGTGAATTCTCCTTGCCCACTGGGTGTGAGTTTTCCTTGCCCTTATGTGGGTTCTTCCGAGGATGTCGTAGTCGTAGTGGTTTGTACAGTCCTTTGAGACATTTGTGATTTAGGGCTATATAAATAAACATTGATTGATTGATCACTGGACAATACCAATCAAAATATTACGTCATTAATATTATGACTATTTGATTATAAAGGCATCTCCTTGGAGTTAAATGTCCTCCTGTCTTTAATACCTACCGATGCAACTTCAATCAAGGATCCTTGACTGCACTACAATTATGGGCAATGAGATGCAAAAGTGAAACTTTTAACATATTTATTATATATTTTCATTTCATTTGTCACCTCATTCTGCTTCTAAAATGTCGGTGCTGGGTGCGAATGCGAAAAGGTAAGCTTAATGACGTTATGGCGTCCACGTTGAGTGACGATATCCAGATGAAACGAACCATTTCGTCTTCTTGCAGATAGACAATTCCTAATTGGTTTCAATCAACCTTCTTATCAAATATTCACTGCTATATTCACTTCATATTAACATTCACGAGGCCTTTTTTTCCCCGTGCTTGGGACCCATTTCCACGCCCTCTGGTGAGCCTCCCGATAGACGAAAAAAAAACATCGCAGTTCTTCTTATTCAATAGCCGTGATTTCTGTTATTAATTCGCCAGGTCAGACCAACCTGGAAGAGGAGAGGAAGACGAAGAAGAGGCCAAACATGTGTTGTTAAGTGCAAGCAGGCTGCACTGTGACATGTTTGCAGTCTTGTCCTCTTCAGATGTTTGGCCCACGGCGATCCACTTCAAACACTTGGACCACATCGATAGCCTTTTCTCCTTGACTCTTCATTCCTCGTTTCGCACCTTCAGGTCCACGTCTTACATGCGCATTTTGTTTCAAAATAACCTTTTTTTTTCCACGCCGTGTTCTGAACATTCACTTAAACCATGGGTGTCAAACTCTGGCCCGCGGGCCAAATTTGGCCCGCCGTTTAATTTAATTTGGCCCTTGAGGCAATATCAAATTAACATTAGAGCTGGCCCGCCGCTGTAACACCGCATTCATCGCTAATACTTTTACTTGCCAATCCTCCCGATTGTCCCGGAAGACTCCCAAAGTACAGTGCCCCTCCCAAATTTCATCTCGGACAACAATATTGGGGGTGGGCCTTAAAGGCATTGCCTTTGGCGTTCTCTACAACCTGTCGCCACGTCCGCTTTTACTCCATACGTAATATATACGGCTAATACACACACACAAGTGAATGCAACGCATACTTGGTCAACAGCCATACAGGTCACACTGAGGGTGGCCGTATAAACAACTTTAACACTGCGCAGTGGGAGAGTGGCCGTGCGTAACCCGAGGGTCACTGGTTCAAATCCCACCTAGTACCAACCTCGTCACGTCCGTTGTGTCCTGAGCAAGACACTTCACCCTTGCTCCTGATGGGTGCTGGTTGGCGCCTTGCATGGCAGCTCCCTCCATCAGTGTGTGAATGTGTGTGTGAATGGGTAAATGTGGAAGTAGTGTCAAAGCGCTTTGAGTACCTTGAAGGTAGAAAAGCGCTATACAAGTACAACCCATTTATCATTTACAAATGTGCGCCACACTGTGAACCCACACCAAACAAGAATGACACATTTCGGGGGAACATCCGCACCGTAACAAAACATAAACACAACAGAACAAATACCCTTAACCCCTTGCAGCACTAACTCTTCCGGGATGATACAATATACACCCCCCGCTATCACCAAACCCCGTCCATCTTAACCCCGCCGCCAAAAAGAGGCATTCCATTTTTCTTAAGATTTTATTTGATATGCCATTGATATTTTTAAATTATTAATATTATTTGAAACTCGATTTTGCATGTCACTATAAAGTTATATACTGTAAGCTTTGTTTGTTCAAGATTCAATGCAAAACTTGTTTGGGTCCCTATTAAAAGGTTCATTTGTTCAACCTTGGCCCGCGGCTTTGTTCAGTTTTAAATTTTGGCCCACTCTGTATTTGAGTTTGACACCCCTGACTTAAACACATTTTCAGTGCTGGAAAGTAGAAGACTTTGACAGCAAGTACAATTTACATTGTGATTCATTCCATAATTTTTTAACATTTTCGTCTATGATTGGGGGCAATTTTTTCACAGATTTTCCTCGAAATTGCTTGTTTTGTGTCTTTTTTACGCAACTGACTTTCTTCAGGATTCTGATTGGTTACACATTAACAAGCAACTAATGTTGTTATAGAGTAGAACTGTGGTTCGCAACCACTGTTCTGTTTGTGGAATTAAATTATGGAATGGATTAAGCAAAGCAATAAAACAATGTACGAATATGATCCACTTCAAGAAACTCTTCAAACTTAAAGTGTTTACAAAGTACAAAGCAGAATAATCGTGATAAATATTCTGAATTTATTCTTCCATCCATTCTTTCATTCTCAAAATAACCTTACTTATCTCAACGAATGGAATATAACTTACTTCACCAATTATTCATTTATTTATTTATTTTTATTGCGATACTAATGGAGTATATTGTGAATACATTCAGAACTGGAAGTGAACAAACGTTTTAGCAACTGTTATGTAAAAGAAAAGGGGTAGGATTTAATATGCTCTGCTTCTTCCTACTCCTTTTCGAACATGTTGAAAAGAGAAACTGGAAATTGTGATGTATCATGTTGTATGCTTGCATGTTCGAAATAAACGCAAACTCAAAACTCAACCTTTTTTCAGTGATGTACCCCCTGTGAACAATTTTTTAATTCAAGTACCCCCTAATCAGAGCAAAGCATTTTTGATTGAAAAAAAAAGAGATAAAGAAGTGAAATACAGCACTATGTCATCAGTTTCTGATTTATTAAATTGTATAACAGTGCAAAATATTGCTCATTTGTAGTGGTTTTCTTGAACTATTTGGTAAAAAAGATATAAAAATAATTAAAAACTTGTTGAAAAATAAACAAGTGAGTCAATTACAAATAAAGATTTCTACAAATAGAAGTAATCATCAACTTAAAGTGCCATCTTTGGGGATTGTAATAGAGATCCATCTGGATGCATGAACTTAGTTCTAAACATTTCTTCACAAAAAGAGAAATCTTTAAAATCAATATTTATGGAACATGTCCACAAAAATGAATATTGCATTGTTGCATTTTTTTTCCACAGTTTATGAACTTACATTCATATAATGTTGAAGTAATATTCAATAAATATATTTATAAAGGATTTTTGAATTGTTGCAATTTTTCGAATATTTAAAAAAAAAAAATCACGTACCCTTTGGCATACCTTCAAGTACCCCCAGGGGTACACATACCCCCATTTGAGAACCACTGCAGTAGAGGTTAGTTAATACCGGACATGACCATAGTTAAAATAATTTCCAAAAAGTGGGATAATTATCAATAGATCAAATATTTCCTTAAAGCTGTTAAAGGGGTCAGAATATTATTATTTTTTTAGATTTAAAACACGTCCTTGTGGTCTACATCAGTTTAGCTCGATTGGTAGAGTGGCCGTGCCAGCAACTTGACGGTTGCAGGTTTGATTCCCGCTTCTGCCAACCTAGTCACTGCCGTTGTGTCCTTGGGCAAGACCCTTTACACACCTGCTTCCAGTGCCACCCACACTGGTTTGAATGTAACTTAGATATTGGGTTTCACTATGTAAAGCGCTTTGAGTCACTAGAGAAAAAGCGCTATATAAATATAATTCACTTCACATCAGTGGTCCCCAACCTTTTTGTATCCGCGGACCGTTCAACGCTTAATAATTTGTCCCGCGGCCCGGGGGCGGGGGGGAATCGTTTTTTATTTTTTATTTATTTATTTGTTTTCCTTTGTCATGAAAAAGGGAGGTTTTTGTGGTTGGTGCACTAATTGTAAGTGTATATTGTGTTTTTTATGTTGATTTAATTAAAAAAAATAAAAACGTTTTTTTTTTTTGTTTTTTTTTAAAATAAAAATTTATAAAAAATTCTTCTGCCGCCCGGTACCAATCGGGCCACGGCCCGGTGGTTGGGGACCACTGGTCTACATAACATATAATGGTGTTTTTGTTGGTCAGAATGTTGCATAGATTATGTTTTACAGACCATCTCCAAGTCGCTTTCTGACAGTCTTTTCGCCACCAGCCATGTTGTAGTTTTTAACGCTTCCATATCGAGTACGGGGCCCCAAACTTTTTGATTTGGGGGCCGCATTGTGTTAAGAAAAATTTGGCCGTTGGTTGGAGTTGAAGATGAAGTCCATCAAAGAGTTGACCCGTCAAGGGTTGGTCATCTTGATTGTCGTGGTGAAGATAGCACTATTTTGTCCCGGAAATGGATGTTCCCATTGGTAATGTCTTTGTCAATCGCCGCAGCATGATAACATAATGACAGAAAACAAGACAACTATTTCACAGTGGGGTTGTAGAGTATACCGGTCTTAGTATAGTACCGCGATACTAAAGAATCATATTTGGTACTATACCTGCCACAGCCCGAGCATTCATGTGTGCTCTGCGCTGAGCGCGCCTCCAGGAGCGCGGTGGGCGTGCGCCACTCCGGTTGCAGCAAGCGGCTGCAATAAATCGCCAGTAATCATCACACCTGTAGCTGATGAGAAGACCGGCCTTCTCAAACCAGCACAACTTGCTATGCGGGGCCAGAACGTAGCTCCCTGTCCTGTACAGTAAGCCAATTACATCAAGCTCTGTGGATTCTTTCTTTCTCTCTGTTCCTCTTCCCGTCGTGTTCATTTTGTCCCGTGTCCTCCTTGCTGTTCCAGCAGTTCCATTCCCGTGTCACGAGCTGTGTGTCTCGTCTCCCTGTGTTCCCTGGCTGCCTTTTGGATCTCGACTTCCCGCCTGGACACAGACTTTTGACGCCTCTCCTCTCCCCCTCAACCTCGCGTCTGTTAGTTTAGTTATTTTCTGTTAGTTTGGACTCTTTTTGTTGTTTGTGCACCTTGTGAGTTAGTTTGGTCACCATGGTAACGTATTAATTTCACCTGCTGCGGGTATCAGATGCACACCTGTTTTTGTTAATTACTTTATTTAAGCCTGCCTTGTCCCGTCAGTCGCTCTTGGTCCCTTGTTTGCGATAAGCAACTGTTACGTTGGTTTGTTCTAGATTTCTTGTTCCCTGATCCTGTGCTAATGTTAGCATTAGCTTCTGTGCGTTTCGGCACGCATTTCTTTTGTTCTTTTCGTCTATTTTTGTGAATGATATTAATGTGAATGATTTTTATATAGCGCTTTTTCTCTAGTGACTCAAAGCGTTTTACATAGTGAAACCCAATATCTAAGTTACATTTAAACCAGTGTGGGTGGCACTGGGAGCAGGTGGGTAAAGTGTCTTGCCCAAGTACTCAACGGCAGTGACTAGGATGGCGGAAGCGGGGATCGAACCTGCAACCCTCAAGTTGCTGGCACGGCCGCTCTACCAACCGAGCTATTCCGCCCCAGTGTTTTTGTTATTAAATCACCTTACCCTTACGTTGTTGTCTGCAGTGTCTATGTTTGCACTGGAGGAACGATCCCGCATTAAAATGCGACCTGCATGTGACAGTTTGCAGTGTTTTAGCTACTTCTAACTCACAAATCCTCGTCTCCATGGCGACAAATAAAGTACGTTTCTTGCAAGTATCATCCCTGCAGGAGGAGGAATAGCGAAACATGCTTCACTTCACGCCGTAGCTCACTAGCGCCAAAATGTAAAAAAACACTATTGGTGGATCTACACCTAACATCCACTGTAATGATACCAAGTACAGGAGTGTTTCTAGTCGATTTTACTATGATTACGTCAATATTTTTTGTCATCACAACATATTCTTTAGTTTTTTTTTTTAAAATTTGTATTATGTTTTTAAACTTAGGGAATACGGGCCTGGACGACTTTGAATATGACCAATGTATGATCCTGTAACGACTCTGTATCGGATTGATACCCAAATGTGTGGTATCATCCAAAAGTAATTTAAAGCATCCAAACAACAGAAAAATAAATGATTATTACATTATAACAGAAGTGTAGATGAAATATGTTAAAAGTGAAAGTAAGCAGATATTAACAATAAATGAACAAGTAGATTAATAATTCATTTTCTACCACTTGTCCTTAATAATGTCGACAAAATTATAGAATGGAAAATGGCACAATATGTTACTGCATATGTCTGCAGACTAAATTAGGAGCCTTTGATTGCTTACTTACCAATAAAACACAAGTTGTTTCGTATGTTTATGTCACGCCTATGGTTCATGTTTTGTTTTGGTCATGCTATGATTAGTTTTTTGGACATTTAGTTCTCTTTTGCATTTCCTTGTTTGTCTTGTTACCATGCCAACTGATTTAGTTTTCATCCGTCATATTCGGTCATGAGTTTTGCATGGCCATACTACCCTGAGAATCCCTAATCTCATCTGTTCTCAAAGCAAAGCAGTGTCCGGCCTGGTTAGTACTTGGATGGGAGACTACCTAGGAATACCAGGTGCTTTTGACCTATGGACTCTAAGTTCGTTTTTTTTTTTCACTCCCTGTTTTGTTACCATGACGACCAATCAGTTCACCTGTCTTGTCTCACACCTGTTTTCACTTATCATGTTCATTATTTAAGCCATAGTTACCAGCTAGTCAGTCTGGCAACATCACCTCCTTCACGACCTCGATTATCTGCTTCATGCCTTGCTATGCTGTTCATTTTGTCCACGTAAGTTTTTGTCATTCATGCCATAGCACAAGTGTTTTGTTTCATGTTTATAGTTTATAGCCTTTGTGCTAGTCTTTTGTTTCGTGGCCCAAGTTTTGTACCTCCATTGTGAGCGCTTTCTGTTTGTTCCTGTTTTTAGTTTATGAGTAAATCAATTAAATATGTACCTACCTTCACGCCGTCTCCACTCCATTCGCTTCGCACCTCGGGAAAACAAACCAATACCAAGTCCAAGTCTGACTGTTTACTATTTTAATTAAGGACACACTTGCAACAAGAAACATATGTTCAATGTACCATAATGTTTTCTGTCAAAATAAAGCCAGCGGTGCAATTTTATCTGGTCCCCTCTATTTAGAAAAGTGTCAAAAAGTATCAAAATAATTTTGGTACCAGTACCAAAATATTGGTATCGGGATAACACTAATGTCTACCTAAGAACACTGAACAAGCAGTATCATTACAACGTAGCCAAACTACTCGCACCAAAATGCATGGACGTTATGACTCGATGCTTTGGCTTTGTTTAACCCGATTAGTCAACATCCATCTATCCATTTTCTACCCCTTATTCCTTTTGGGGTCGTGGGGGGCGCTTTTGCCTATCTCTGCTACAATCGGGCGGAAGGCGGGCTACACCCTGGACAAGTCACCACCTCATCACAGGGATTAGTCAACATTTATAGGTCAGAAAAGACTCAAATGGAGTCCCACTTTTAAAGACTGTTTAATTGATTTCTTCAGGCTTGTAAATGACTAAATAGTTTTTTTTCATAATCAATTCATGCATTTTCTCGGTATTCTAAGTTATGCATTTATATTATTGTATGTTTCTTAATCCCCCCCCCCACCTTCAATCTCCTTCTCCTCCAGCTCTGAGTGTCCTCTTGCCGTCGTCCTCTTCCTTCGACGCGGCACCTTCTTGGATATATTGGCATGGCGGTGCTTGCGTGCTGGCTGATGATGAGATTTGATCCCTCACCTGATATCCAGGCTGATTCTTAAGCAGGTTAGCGACTAAGTCCTAAGAGGAGCGGACACCCTGCTTCATTTTGCTCTATGGGAATGCAGTGAAACGCCGGTTAAGCTGGCATTAAAAGTTGAGCAATGCGATGAGCTCACAGCGACAGCATGCAACGTTTCCGCAATCGAGTGACATATTTTTTTTTTTTTCAAGCGAGCGGGACCGTTGGAAATGATGAAACCGAGTATAGAACATGGCGACACGAAGCGATATCACTGTGGGAGGTGTAATTAAATGACTGTTTAGGCCCCTGGCTCCTCAGGGAAACAGGAATGGGTGCTGGGTGAAGCCTGCAAAGAACAAGCGGTGATAATTGATGGGACATCTGCTGAGCTGCAGGTGTCCATTACTTCATCACTTCACTGGGATGACCTCACCTGGTGACAGACGGCTGTTTAAGAAATGTGTCAGCCTGAGCTGCACCTTGCGAACATTTTGGCATTTAGCAAGTTTGAAAATAAAAATATATATATATATGCATATACGTACACATATAAATAGGTATACTTACTTATATGTTTCTGTATATACACATATACATACTATATATATATAAATAATATATATATGTTTATATATATTCACATATGTATGTATACAGAAAAATATATGTATGAATACACATATAAGGGGATATAAATATATATATCTATATCCCCTTATATGTGTATTCATACATATATTTTTTCTGTATACATACATATGTGAATATATATTAAAAAAAAATATATATATATATATATATGTATATATATATATATATATATATATATATATATATATGTATGTATATGTATATGTATATATATATATATATATATATATATATATATATATATATATATATATGTGTGTGTGTGGGAAAAATCACAAGACTACTTCATCTCTACAGAACTGTTTCATGAGGGAACCCCTCATGAAACAGTTCTGTAGAGATAAAGTAGTCTTGTGATTTTTCCCACACATACATATTGCGCTCTACCACGGTTTCGAGCACTATTCTCTGGATAATCCAATTAAGATATATATATATATATATATATATATATATATATATATATATGTTTTTTTTTTTTTTTTTTTTTTTTGGCACTACTCACATGTTGACACAATTAGCTGTTACTGCAAAAATCTACAATTGTTGTTTTTACAGTGAATTACCATGAATGGAAAAAGGTTACCAAGGTTATTTTTCTGTCGAGTGAGCTAAAAATCTACTGACTTTTTTAAATTACTGCGCTATGTCCTACTTATGTGCTCTGCAAAGACACTTTGCTCGATGGCAGCTACGTTTTTTAACAAATCTAGCTCTGATTTTACGGACGGTTTGCCGGTCAATCCGAAAAAGGTGTGTACTAAATATTGTGGTTATACAGCTTAAACACCGTAAAATTACTACGGGTGTTTTTTTTAGAGTGACCCATGTGAGAAATTTCAAGTCAGTTCAACTCAGGGTGGTCAAATTTTGTAAATAAATAGCTGCACCAACACGTGATATGTTTATGAATAAATAATGCGGAAATAATACTCAACGGAGCCCACCAGCATGTGAGCAGTCGATGACGTAATGTGCCACATGGACACATTTGGGGGAAATGGTTTGTTTCCAGCGTTCTCACAGCTCTTCTCTGCACTCTGACTTGTGTTGATTTATGGCCTTTCTGGACAACGCCACATCACAGAGAGGAATAATTAGAAGGCTCTAAAAAGGGCGCCATTTGGGGTCCGTTGTAATGAAATTTGTTGGCCCGTAGCCATATTTTTCTTTTCTTTTTTAATGGTGGAGTTCAGGCTTGAGGGGGGGGTAGGTAGGGAAGACCCAAGGTGAAGGATTCACACTGCTTTTTTTGTGGGGTCAGCGAAGCAGAGCTAAGAGATTATGGATGTACGTAATTGTTGCAAAACATGCTTAGATAAAACATCTACATCAAGGGGAGGCCTTCAATTGGTTAGATCACCGGGCCGCAGAATCATTTTTTATTATTGATACATTTTTTTTAAATAATTTTCATTTATACATATTTTTTTTTTTTTTTTTTTATTAAATCAAAATAAAAAACACAAGATACACTTACAATTAGTGCACCAACCCCAAAAAAACTCCCTTTTTCATGACAAAAACCTCCCTTTTTCATGACAAAGAAAAAAAAAAAAATAATAATAATTATCAAGCCTTGACCGGTCCGCAGATACTAAAAGGTTGGGGACCACTGGGTTAGATCATATACAGCAGGGGTCCTTAATTGACGGGTCAAGGGCCAAATCATGCCTGCCAAAGCTTTTCATTTGACCCTTCGGACATCAGAGAAAAATATGTTTATTTGAGTGGCTGGGTTTATCCAAACCAGCCACGGGAGAGGACATGATTTTGCCTTTGCAGTGACCTGAAGGATTTATAATGTGTTGGAAAACATTTATGAACCTTTGTGTAACTTGCAATTGACTCACTGAGAAAGTATCTATTCTCCCTTCCCGTTGCTCATTTCACAATGTACCATTGTTCCCAGTGTGTTTCCACTGAGTTGCGTTATATGCTCTCTCCCCCCTCCAAACTGAGCTTACTCCCTCCGTCCCACCCTGTATTCAGTGTATAAACAATAACACATCTCTCTTCCTATTGCACATTCCTTCCATTCTTGTGACCTGTGCCTTTTAAAATGCTCAAGCTTTTCAAATAATTCTAGGAACTCCAATTTTGTTTGACTACTTTATTGGAAAAATTCAAATTCACTAACTTTCAGTTTTCCATATGCCTTACGAATGGTATAAAGGAACATTTTGATGCTTTTAAAACCGTCACTTTTTAGTAAATTTTATACCGGTAACGAAAGGGGACCTGACTTCGCCTCCGCAGTCACACAAGACCCGAAGGATTTCTAGTTTTTTGGAGTTAAAGTAAAACTAAAATAATGCTATTCGGTAACAGCAGAAGAAAAAGTCAAACGCAAATACAAACAGATGGAGTAGATATTGACAGAGTGAAATAAATCACATTTTTGGGTTTAATAATAGATAATAGAATGTACTGGAAAACTCACAAAAAATATATGATATAAAATGGCAGGAAATATTTCAACAATGCATGAAGCAAAACCTGTTCTGAACCAAAAATCAGTCCATATTCTCTATTTTTGAGAGTAACAGGGAAACAACTACAAAAGTACACAGTAATTCAGATTAATCCTTAATGTGGGATACAGAGAAAATTCAAAACCTTGATTATTTTTTTTTTATCAAATATAATAAAATTCAGTAATCTTGTATTGAGACAACCCTTAACTTTGACAGCCGTTTTTTTCCCCACTGATAACATTGTTGGATAATTAGTAAATATTTCGAAATTTATTTGTATTATTATAATTTTTTTCAAACAGTATTTCTGTCAAAAAACTGAAAATGGTTACTAGTGTTTTGGGTATTATTGAATATGATAGTGGACAATTTTTGAAAAAATTGTCCACTATCAACGTCAAAATAGAGGACATAAAAATGTGACTTGAAACAAAAATGCATTCATATTGATCGTATTTTGTACTTTAATGAATCTTACCGTATTTTCAAGGCTATATCAATATTAAAAAGACTATTTACTCACAGGGTAACATCGCCAACTACTGGCCTGGCATGCATAATGCATGTTTTTTTTTTTCAGGTCTGCATGAATGCCACACTTTGCGAGAAACTTTTCCACCATTTTTTTTTTTTTTAAATTACTCCATAGTTTGTGAGTAAACATAAATTTGAGTCTCAGCATGCGTGTGACAAAATCGGCCGCAGCTTGTCTGGAGAGCTCTGCAGAAACCTTTACAAGACCATTTCATTCCCACCGCACTTCTCTTTATGCTGATTAAATGCATCCCCGGTGTAAGGCATCAATTACTGGGCAGCAGAGCGCCACAAAACGCTCCGGTCTGGGGATGTGGGAGCTGAGTAAAGTGGGCTCGCCTGGCTGCTGTCCTGGCACAGGACCACTTCCAAGGTCTACTCGGGGCTGGGCCGGGTTCCAGCCGAGGAGAAGTGCTGCAGGGCCTGGCTGTGCAAAGCCTCTGCCCCCCCCATACACTTGTGACGCTTAGGTTTTTGTTTCGTTCTTATCACAAGTGAAATGACAAAGTCAGATAAGCGGGCGGAGAAACATAACAAAAGGAATAACTGCAATTACTGCCACAAAAATGACTATAATCTTGCTCTGTGCTTCAACCTGTTTTTTTTCCCTTTTCTCTACGTCTCAATTTGATGGTTTTATATTTGTATTGTTTTGGTCCAACACTGCGGCTCTTAAATAGCATCTGTGTTGATCCTGGCCTGAAAATGTATCATTTAGGGCAGGGTTTCGAAAGTGTCGCCTGGGCAGCTAACACTATCAAAAAACATCCATCCATCCATCCGTTTTCTACCGCTTATTCCCTTTGGGGTCGCGGGGGGCGCTGGTGCCTATCTCTGCTAAAATCATGCGGAAGGTGCCTACACCCTGGACAAGTCGAAACCTCATCACAGATCAAAAAACAAAAACATATAAAAAGTAATATAAAATAGCAAATAGGTGTAAAGTATTGAGAACAAGTTGAAATGTTGACGCTCAAAATTAAGCATGCACATTTTTTTTTTCAAAACAATGACTGTAGACTTGACGTTATCCTTTACTTTAATCACAACAACCCAAAATACTCCCTATCTATATATTTTTAACAAGATAAGTACAAAACTGAAAAGCGTACAATGAAATAATCTGATTTTTCATCAACCACAGAATACATGATGACCTTATTTGTCAAAATGTAATTAGTATGCACAATATAATAATAAATACTATATTATAGGACACGGGTTCTTAAGCTTTACTTTTCCACTACAAAGGGGCTCAGGGGCCGCCTTATATATATAACTGAATTTGCCATTTTTATAGTATTTAAATATTATAACGAACCTATTTGGTTTACAAACTTGTCAAATGATATGAAACAATTCGTTTATCACAAAGAATAGCATTTATATAACACACAAAACTTAGGCTTAGGTCAGGCTGATTCCAAAAAAATAAGTGCTAACCAAATTAACTACATTAGAAGGGACTCACAAATAACTGATGCAAAATGAATTTACATACAATTATGTCGTATAGGCAACCCCGATAAGGACAAGCGGTAGAAAATTGGATGGATAGCTGGATAGATGGTAAATTATGTTGTGCTGAAATAAATATTCATAGATCAATCAATCAATCAATCAATCAATCAATGTTTACTTATATAGCCCTAAATCACTAGTGTCTCAAAGGGCTGCACAAACCACTACGACATCCTCGGTAGGCCCACATAAGGGCAAGGAAAACTCACACCCAGTGGGACATCGGTGACAATAATGACCCAGTGGGACGTCGGTGACAATGATGACTATGAGAACCTTGGAGAGGAGGAAAGCAATGGATGTCGAGCGGGTCTAACATGATACTGTGAAAGTTCAATCCATAATGGATCCAACACAGTCGCGAGAGTCCAGTCCAAAGCGGATCCAACACAGCAGCGAGAGTCCCGTTCACAGCGGAGCCAGCAGGAAACTATCCCAAGCGGAGGCGGATCAGCAGCGCAGAGATGTCCCCAGCCGATACACAGGCAAGCAGTACATGGCCACCGGATCGGACCGGACCCCCTCCACAAGGGAGAGTGGGACATAGAAGAAAAAGAAAAGAAACGGCAGATCAACTGGTCTAAAAAGGGAGTCTATTTAAAGGCTAGAGTATACAAATGAGTTTTAAGGTGAGACTTAAATGCTTCTACTGAGGTGGCATCTCGAACTGTTACCGGGAGGGCATTCCAGAGTACTGGAGCCCGAACGGAAAACGCTCTATAGATAATGAATATGTTCAACTAAACTGTCAATAAAATTCAATTGCAAATGAAAATACAGCTGCACCACTTTAGTCATAATTTTTGCGCTGAAGGAACTTTTTCTGTTTGTTTGAGATTGTCATTAATGGTGGAAAAGTGTATTACAACTGAGTACCGCTGCGGTCCAAAAGGACAACGGCTGAGAAACATACAGTATATATTATGGCAGCCTTTTAAAGGGGGCTTGCGGTCCAACAATGTTTAAGAAACACAGTTACAGTATAAAGTATTTTTTGTATATAATTACAGAATGCATATTTAAATACATTCATTAATACTAAAATACAATTATTAAAATAAACACTCATTATTTCTTCAAAAGTAGTTTATAGCAAAAAATAAATCCCTAAATTATTCCATGTTTTCTTTTCGTTGTTGAGCCTATCAAGACTATGTTTTTTGTATTTACTTATAAAGATGTTATTGCGTTGTTTGATTTCCTCATGCATTTGATTCCACAGAGTCACCCCGCAAAATGACTTGAAGTGTGCACCTGATGACGACAACAGACCTACAAAGGCTGTAAGTGAACGTGGAACTCAGCAGGAGGCAGGTAGGTCACGACTGAGCGGGTAATCTCAGGACAGGAAGGGTGGAGTCAGGTATTAGGGATCTGGAACAGAAGGTTAAACATCACAGACGTGACCCCGGACACGCCGACTCCTGGACATGTCTGAGCTCGGACGGAAGTTTAGTAGACAGCAAATTACAGAAGAGACACCCACAAGCAAGTAAACGCTTACAACAGCAACAATGGAGGGAAATAAGGGGTCTCCTCTTGTTGGTAAAGCGAATGAGTTTATCCAAGAGGAGACTGAGGGATGCAAGAAATAAAACTCAACACTTTTGCAATTGTGGGATATTTGTGTAAGTTACATGGTGTTAAATATGAGGACACAATTAAACAATAGAATGCAGTGGAATAAATTATGTTATAATGTAAGAGTAACAGTGTTCATTAAAAAAATACATATCTGTGTTAGTTGGTTAGTGTTGAAGTAGCAGGCCAAACAAGTTAAAATTTAAATTAAACATGTGGTAAAAAATGGATGGATGGATTGATGGATTCATAAAAATGAAATAAAATAAAATAAATGTAAATTACAAAATAATAATAAAAATAATAATAATAAAAACAATACATTGATGAACAAAACTATTAGGTTAAAAATACATTAAAGTGTTTAAAAAAAAAATATATATATATATATATAATAGAATTAAAATTCAATAAAAAAAATTAAATTAAATTAAATTAAATTAAATTAAAAAATATGTTTTTGCTGTCAAAATAACAGAAGATAGACTTGTGTTTTGTCTTTGTGTTTTGGATTAAACATAATTGTGTTATTTGGTTGGTATTTTAGGTAACCTGCATTAAAAATAAAAAATAAATTAATACAAATACATGAATTTGAAAAAAATAGATTGAAAAGATAAATACAACTAAAAAAAGTTTGGCATCTATTTTTTCAGAAATAAGATTTATTTTTTTACTTTCAGTTTTAGATGAAATTGAGTCAACCAGCAGCCTAAGCAGGGAAGCCCTAGCTTCCCTCTCCCCAGCCACTTCGTCCAGCTCCTCCCGGGGGGTCCCGGGGCGTTCCCAGGCCAGCAGGGAGAGATGGTTCTCCCAACGTGTCCTGGGTCTTCCCCGTGGCCTCCCATACATATATATATATATATGTATATATATATATACACACACATACAATTATAATAAAAACATGGCTTATTGTTCTTTTACTGGTCTACAAAACTGAAAGATGACTTGTTTGAGATTGAACATAATTGTGTTAGTTGGTTAATGTTTTAACTAACAAGCCCTAACAAATACTAATAAATAATTTAAAAAAATACAAATAATTTCCCTTTGCGGAATAATAAAGTATTTCTGATTCTGATTCCGATTAAATAAATACAATAAAAATACTTTTAAAAAAATATATATATTTTATCACTATTTCTTTATTAATAAACAATGTTAGAATATCCTAGCCCCTAAGCTCCAACTGCTGCGAAATCTTACAAAATAGTGTGTCAACTTTTTTGTAGTATCACTCGTGCTGCTGGGAGAAAATAAAAATAAAAAAGCCAAACCTAATGCTTCTCATCTTGTGTCATCAAATTAAATATGTGGACGTGTCTCGGTCAAAAATGAGATGAAAAGACCCTGCGCCGAAAACTTCCTGCTCCTTGTCTCACATGACTAACTTTTAGTAGGATTTGCCACATGGCGAGACTGACGTAAGTCTGAGCAAGTCTACTCCTCACAACAGCGCAACACTTCATTGGACATGTGTGGACAGCCTTTCTTCCTTCTACGTGTAGCCGACCCACCGTCCCTTTACCCCCAACTCACTTTCTAATCAGGCGAGGGGAGGGTTAAGGGGCGGCCGGCCAAGAGGACTGAAGAATCTTACTAGGATGTAATCCCGTCCAAGTGGCACTGGCTCTTTCTTCTCTCTTGTTAGGGCTCCTTTGTGGAAGCTCCAGAAGCTCGGGGGGCCCGGAAGAGGGAGGAAAGGCAGTGGATGTGGAACTCAGGCCTGGGGAGAGGTGAGGGTGACCAAGAAGGTACAGAGGTAGAATCTGCTCCGACAAATGTCATCATCGAATGGAAAGAAGACAAATTTTTGTATATTCAAACTGTTCAATTTAAATGTGAATCATAGTCAGAGATAATTGTACTTTAAAGTGTGTGCGAATGTGTGCAAATGTGCATCAAAGTGCACATTTTAGCTCCCCCAGGACCATACCATTAACAACGTAACACTGTTTTATCATCTAGTGCAGCGTTTTAGGTATCTACCACTTAAACCAAAAATTAAAAAAAAGCGAGTGCTGCTATGAAAAGGCATTGAAGCTTAGGAAAAGCTACGCAAAATTAAACTAAAACTGCACTTGTGTCAAAGTAAAGAAAAACAGAATGCTGGACAACAGCAAAGACTTACGCGTGTAGAGCAAAGGAGGATAGCGTCCGCACAACTTAAATAGTCTTTGGTCCGTAACATCATCAAAAAGCTCAGGGAATCTGGAGAAATCACTGCACGTAAGCGGCCACGCCCGTGACCTTCGATCTCTCAGGCGGCACTGCATCAAAAACCAGTGTGTGAAGGATAGCACCACATGGGCTCAGGAACACGTCAGAAAACCACTCTCAGTAACTACAGTTTGTTGCTAAATCTTTAAGTGCAAGTTAAAACTCTACTATGCAAAGCGAAAGCCATTTATCAACAACACCCAGAAACGCCGCCGGCTTCGTTGGGCCCGACCTCTTCTAAGATGGACTGATGCAAAGTGGAAAAGTGTTCTATGGCCTGACGAGTCCACATTTCAAATTGTTTTTGGGAACCGTCGACATCAGATTGTTCTCGGCGCAAAGTTCAAAAGCCGGCATCTGTGATGGTATGGGGGTGTATTAGTGCTAAAGGCATGGGTAACTTACACATCTGTGAAAGCACCATTAATGCTGAAAGGTACATACAGGTTTTGGAGCAACATATAATAATAATAATAACTTAGATTTATATCGCGCTTTTCTAAACACTCAAAGCGCTCACAGAGAAGTAGGACTCAACATACATTCACAACTGGTGGTGGTAAGCTACATCAGTAGCCACAGCTGCCCTGGGGTAGACTGACGGAAGCGTGGCTGCCAGTTTGCGCCTACGGCCCCTCCGACCACCACCTATCATTCATTCATCATTCATTCACCAGTGTGAGCGGCACCGGGGGCAAAGGGTGAAGTGTCCTGCCCAAGGACACAACAGCAGCGATATTTTGGATGTCAATAGGTGGGAAGCGAACCTGCAACCCTTAGGTTTCTGGCCGGCCGCTCTACTCACTACGCCATGCCGCCCCATATGTTGCCATCAAAGCAACGTTATCATGGACGCCCCTGCTTATTTCAGCAAGACAATGCCAAGCCACGTTTTACAACAGCGTGGCTTCATAGTAAAAGAGTGCGGGTACTAGACTGGCTTGCATGTGGTCAAGACTTGAAAATTGTGTGGCGCAATATGAAGCCCAAAATACCACAAGGGAGACTTCGGACTGTTGAACAACTTAAGCTGTACATCAAGCCAAAATGGCAAAGAATTCCACCTGAAAAGCTTCAAAAATTGCTCTCCTCAGTTCCCAAACGTTTACTGAGCGTTGTTAAAAGGAAAGGCCATGTAACGCAGTGGTAAAAATGCCCCTGTACCTACTTTTTTTTGCAACATGTTGCTGCCATTAAATTCTAAGTTAATTATTATTTGCAAACAATATCCATCCATCCATCCATTTTCTACCGCTTATTCCCTTTTTGGGGCCACGGGGGGGGCTGGCGCCTATCTCAGCTACAATCGGGCGGAAGGCGGGATCTTGTAAATAAATATATTGTCTTTGCAGTCTATTTAATTGAATGTATATAATCATTATATTCAGTTTTTATTCATGAATTAAACAACTAATTCACTGGTTTTGGGTTTTGTATATTTAATGACAAAATAAAATATATAGTGTGATTTAGTGTAACAATTGGACTCAAATGTGTGTGAATGCATACATGTGAGCTTTGAAGATGTCTGTGTTGAGTGAACAGTGAAGTGTTATTGCTGGCTTTGGCGCTACCAGAAGGAATGAATGGAATATTTGTTTTGTTGTTGGCTCTGTGCTCACCAATAGGACAGCTCTGTAGCAGGCTTTGCCACACATCTTAAAATAAAGCTCTGCCAACTATCCAACAGAGATTTAATCTTTTTTTTTTTTCTTCAGCGAACATTGCTTACCGAGCATGACGTTGCTGTTAAAATGTGTTGTCATTTTTTACAAACCCCGTTTCCATATGAGTTGGGAAATTGTGTTGGCTCAGGAACACTTCAGGAAACCACTATCGCTAAATACAGTTCGTCGCTAGATCTGTAAGTGCAGGTTAACGCTCTACTATGCAAAGCGAAAGCCATTTATCAACAACATCCGGAAACGCCGCCGGCTTCTCTGGGCCCGAGATCATCGACGTTGGACTGATGCAAAGTGGAAAAGTGTTCTGTGGTTTGACGAGTCCACATTTCAAATTGATTTTGGAAATATTCGACATCGTGTCATCCGGACCAAAGGGGAAGCGAACCGTCCAGACAGTTATCGACGCAAAGTTCAAAAGCCAGCATCTGTGATGGTATGGGGGTGCATTAGTGGCAAATGCATGGGTAACTTACACATCTGTGAAGGCACCGTTGATGCTGAAAGGTACATGCAGGTTTTGGAACAACATATGCTGCCATCTATGCGCCGTCTTTTTCATGGACGCCCCTGCTTATTTCAGCAAGACTATGCCAAGCCACATTCAGCATGTGTTACAACAGCGTGGCTTCGTAAAAAAAGAGTGTGGGTACTTTCCTGGCCCGCCTGCAGTCCAGACCTGTCTCCCATCGAAACTATGTGGCGCATTATGAAGCGTTAAAATACGACTGTTGAACGACTGAAGCTCTACATAGAACAAGAATGGCAAATAATTCCACTTTTAAGTCTTCAACAATTAGTTTCCTCAGTTCCCAAACGTTTATTGAGTGTTATTAAAAGAAAAGGTGATGTAACACAGTGGTGAACATGCCCTTTCCCAACTACTCTGGCACGTGTTGCAACCATGAAATCCTAAGTTAATTATTATTTGCAAAAAAAAAATAAAGTTTATGAGTTTGAACATCAAATTTCTTGTCTTTGTAGTGCATTCAATTGAATATGGGTTGAAAAGGATTTGCAAATCATTTCAATCAATCAATCAATCAATGTTTACTTATATAGCCCTAAATCACTAGTGTCTCAAAGGGCTGCACAAACCACCACGACATCCTCGGTAGGCCCACATAAGGGCAAGGAAAACTCACACCCAGTGGGACATTGGTGACAATAATGACCCAGTGGGACGTCGGTGACAATGATGACTATGAGAACCTTAGAGAGGAGGAAAGCAATGGATGTCGAGCGGGTCTAACATGATACTGTGAAAGTTCAATCCACAATGGATACAACACAGTCGCGAGAGTCCAGTCCAAAGAGGATCCAAGACACAACAGCGAGAGTCCCGTTCACAGCGGAGCCAGCAGGAAACCATCCCAAGCGTAGGCGGACCAGCAGCGCAGAGATGTCCCCAGCCGATACACAGGCAAGCAGTACATGGCCACCGGATCGGACCGGACCCCCTCCACACGGGAGAGTGGGACATAGAAGAAAAAGAAAAGAAACGGCAGATCAACTCGTCTAAAAAGGGAGTCTATTTAAAGGCTAGAGTATACAAATGAGTAAAGGCTAGAGTATACAAATGAGTTTTAAGGTGAGACTTAAATGCTTCTACTGAGGTGGCATCGCAAACTGTTACCGGGAGGGTATTCCAGAGTACTGGAGCCCGAACGGAAAATGCTCTATAGCCCGCAGACTTTTTTTGGGCTTTGGGAATCACTAATAAGCCGGAATCCTTTGAACGCAGATTTAATTATGTTTATATTTACATCCAACACAATTTCCTAACTCATATGGAAAACAGGGTTTTTACACAAATATTCACTTAAAGTCAAAATTTGCCCTGCAGATGAAACATTTTTGGTTATGTCTGCGAGTCATAAATCCACACGGTGCTTTCATGTTCAAAGGTGGTCGCGTATGTCCAAAAGTGGGTAACACAACACCGCCTTATCATGTGGAACATGTTCTGAAACCCTGCGATCCAATTAAAATAAACACAGCAGAAATCCATATGCACGCCCGTGCACATCTGTCCCTCTCGGTCGACACCCTCTAAAAATGAAAGGCGTATGTATCCATATTGATACGAGTGTGCATGTATATCTTCTTTATTGGAGCTTGTTTGCATGACAGCGCTGCCACCGGACCATCTGTGCGAGACACTGTCTGCTCCCCCCTTGGAGGGGATCGGGAAGAGCGGATAAGAAGGCGGGGGTTCTCGGCAGGAATGCCGGCCCTGTGTATTGTTTGTAAAAATAAACCGTCAGCACAAAAGATATTTGAGCAGAATTTATATTAAACAGCTGCACAAGCAGGCTTCTGTGCGGCGTGGCGATCCGGCGAGACCACACCACGAGCCTCAAATCTGATCACCCTTGGGAGCTCGACAATGAAAACAACGGATAAATCGGACGGATAAAGATTGATATGATGGCCTCTTTAGATAAGAAGACGCTCCTTTACAAGATTCGCTGTCGGACCGTTGAATTCGCGGGTGAGGACCAAGTGTCACATAACTCATTACGGGTTGTTAATTGTGCCACTTGGGAAGTTTTGCTTGTACAAGTCCACTTGAAGATTCAAGATTCAAGATTATTTATTGTCAATTCTTTAACATGCACAAGTCACATAAGAACTTAAAATTACATTTTCGGCACAGTCCCAATAAGAGCAGACAGGGAGACAAGAGGGGACCGCCAACGGATCAGCCATTTTTACGGCGCTCCTTAAAGGGGAACATTGTCACAATTTCAATAAAAATCAGTTCCCATTGGCTTATTTTATTTTTTGAATTTTTTTTCTAAATTTTACCCATCCCAGAATATCCCTAAAAAAAGCTTTAAAGTACCTGATTTTCGCTATCTGTAAAGCCAACGTCCATTTTCCTGTGACGTCACATAGCGATGCCGATACAAACAAATGGTGGATAGCACAGCAAGATATAGCGACATTAGCTCGGATTTAGACTCGGATTTCAGCGCTTAAGCGATTCAACAGATTACGCATGTATTGAAATGGATGGTTGGAGTATGGAGGCAGATAGCAAAAACGAAATTCAAGAAGCAATTGAAGCTATTGAGCGAATAGCTATTGACGCTATTCGGCCATGTTTGCCTTAGCATCGCCGGTAAAATGTGCAGACCAAACGATCGGAAGTTTCGCATCTTGTGACACTGGATCAACTTAAATCCATTGATTGGTAAGTGTTTGTTTGGCATTAAATGTGGGTGGAGGGAAAGGCTGGATGTAAATATAGTTTCAAATGTACATACAGCGAGCCTAAATAGCATGTTAGCATCGATTAGCTGGCAGTCATGCCGCGAGTCCAAATATGTCTGATTAGCACATAAGTCAACAACATCAACAAAACTCACCTTTGTGATTTCCTTGACTTTATAGTTGGAAATGCATCTGCAGGTTATCCATACAGCTCTGTGCCATGTCTGCCTGTGCAGACACTCCAGCACATCCAATGGGGGTCCGGCGGCAGATTTCTTTGACTTTATCGTTGGAAATGCATCTGCTTTGAGTGTCACAGGATATCCACACAATCTTGCCATCTCTGTAGCAGCATAGCTTTCGTCGGTAAAGTGTGCAGATCAAACGACTGACCATTTCGTCGGCTTTCCCCACACCCTCGTATTTTTAACAAATGTTGTCCAATTTCTTGCCACTTTCGCATCTTTGGACCAGTGGTGCAACTTGAATCCCTCCCTGTTAGTGTTGTTACACCCTCCGACAACACACCGACGAGGCATGATGTCTCCAAGGTTCCAAAAAATAGTTGAAAAAACGGAAAATAACAGAGCTGAGACCCGGTGTTTGTAATGTGTTTGAGAAAATGAAAATGGCGGCTTTATTACCCAGGTGACGTCATGTTCTGACGTCATCGCTCCGAGAGCGATAAATAGAAAGGTGTTTAATTTGCCAAAATTCACCCATTTAGAGTTCGGAAATCGGTTAAAAAAATATATGGTCTTTTTTCTGCAACATCAAGGTATATATTGACGCTTACATAGGTCTGGTGATCATGTTCCCCTTTAAAAAAAAGGTGGGAAAAGGTGATATTGGGAAAGGGGGAAGAGTAAAAAAAATATCAGTCAAAAGCTGGACCCCCGGGAGGGGTCCAGGGGGGAAAAAAATCATTTGCCATAGCACACATAAACATATTACATATAAGGTATAGTTGTAGCACCACAAGTGGGACAGATCCATTATTGTTTGCTCTTCTTTTGAGAGAAGACAAGCTCAAATGGTCGTTTTAGTCAGCGTGATCCCTGGACGTGGAGAAGTCAGGAAAAGTGCAAATCAGAACGTCACTTTATTAGTTAACAGCGCCAAAAGGCAGGAAACACTGGTAAATAAACCCTTCTAATTAGTCCTCGCAGCAGGTGTGTCTCCTAATCGTGGCAACGAGGCAGGTGTGCTCAATCAGTGCTCACAGCAAGAAGGGGAAGGAAAGAAAAGATGGAAATGGGTGGAAATAAACACAAAACACAGAAAAAACAATATGCAAATCAATCAAAATGTAATTATTTAACCGTTAATCATAAGTGTCTCAAAGGGCTGCACAAGCCACAACAAGATCCTTGGCTTAGATTCCAAAATACAGCTCATTAGCATTAAAGGTACTGACAAACCCATTAAAAACACTAATAAATTGTACAAACAACAGCATCAAATCCACTTCTAAGACACCATGTTGTAACATCAGACACTCTCTGAATTATTCTACTAAAATAGTATATTAAGAAGCCATCCATCCATCCATCCATCTTCTTCCGCTTATCCGAGGTCGGGTCGCGGGGGCAGCAGCCTAAGCAGGGAAGCCCAGACTTCCCTCTCTCCGGCCACTTTGCCCAACTCTTCCCGGGGGATCCCGAAGCGTTCCCAGGCCAGCCGGGAGCCTTTATTTGAATATTGCAGCTAGGAATGGGTAAAGAATTCGGTACTTTTATAGCCACCGGCTGAATTCCGTCAGTACTGCCCATTATCAATTGAAGTAAAAATCTAATTGTGCATTATTTATATACTTTTGTTGCAGGTGACTTAACGCCCGGTTGCAGAGTCGCATCCGGCGCAAACACTTGGTAGGAAAACAAGCAGTCGAGCACTGAGAGCGATATCAGCCGGACATGCTTGAGGTAATGTTACAATATTCCAAGCACACGATTCAAAATGCACTAGCATGAGGTTATTTCACATTCGATTTGCCATAGACATGCTACAGATTAGCATTGTCAATTTTACTCAGTGATTTCAACGCCTCAAAATTTGGTAATGAAAACTACAGTTAATATGCACGCCGCAACAGTTGGTGTGTAATAAGTGCAATACTTACAGTTCAAACACCTTTTAGGGCGCAACAAAAGACTTAATCGAGATACATGGCAAAGACTACTCCCTGATGATGCAACAGACCGTGGTCAATACACTACTGCTATCTAACGTCTTGGAATTGCAACTGCATGCTAATTCTACTGTAAAATACAGTACAGTACTTGCAAATGAGAATCACAAGTGAAAAAGAAACAGAAAATATAATATAAAAACAGCACAGTTATCATCAACAGCCCGGGGTCATGTTAATTAAAAAATAACAAATTCAATATTATTTAAAAAATGATATTTTTTAAACACATTTTAAGACACACAAAAAGCACCAAAAACAAGTACTGTTTTATTTGATTTTGTTTTAAAGTTGTGTATGATATGTTTTTATTATTATTATCATTTATTTTTATTAGTAGATTGGTAGAGTTGAGTACCAGTATCGATTCCCAGGTACTTGCTGATGGCAACCATGTTTTTATTTATATTTCCAATAGTCCACATCGAGGCAAGGCGCGATACGGTCCAGCTGGGTTTTTCCCAATTTCCCAGCTGCACTGAACGCAGCGCAACACACACACACACACACACACACACACACACACACACACACACACACACACACACACACACACACACACACACACAGACGATAAGGTGTGCAAATGATCAGGTTAGTTCATGAATATGAACTTTTAATATGTCTATAAAATCTGCAAAGCACGTTTGACATAAACAAAAGATACATAATAGATAATTTGGGAAAAATGTATCATTGAACTGTGCTAAATAAACCTTGTATATATTTTTTCATAATTATCATCATTTCAATGTGTTTAAATTATTATTATCATATGTTTTTATTGGTAAATTGGTACAGTTGAGTACCAGTATTGATTCACAGGTACCGGGAATTGGTGTCATTTTAATTAGGTAACCATTCCTACTTGCTGATGTCAACCATGTTTTTATTTATATTTCCAATAGGCCACATTAAGGTCCAGCTGGGATTTCCCCAATTTCCCAGCTGCATTGAACGCAGCACAACACACACACAGATGATAAGGTGTTCAAAGTAGTGAGGCTGTGCAACTTTTCAAGGTGTTGATGCTGCAAATGATCAGGCTAGTTCATAAATAGGAACATTAATATGACCCCCCACGACCCCAAAATGGACAAGCGGTAGAAAATGGATGGAATATGTCTATAAACTCTGCAAAGCACGTTTGACATAAACAAAAGATACATAATATATCATTTCTAAAAAATATTATAATTTAACTTTGCTATATAAAAACATTGTATGTATAGTTTCATAATTAGCAATAAATTTATTTTTTTAAATTATTATTAGCATTTGTTTTTATTGTTCAATTGGTACAGTTGAACGCCAGTATCAATTCCCAGGTACCGAAATCCGTGTCATGTTAATTAGGGACCCATTCCTTTATACAGCCATGTTTTTTATTTATATTTCTAATAGTCCACATTGAGGTAAGACGCGATACGGTCTAGCTAGGATTTTCCTAATTTCCCAGCTGCATTGAACGCAGCGCAACACACATACAGATAATAATGTGTTCACAGTAGTGAGGCTGTGCAACTTTTCAAGGTGTTGATGCTGCAAATGATCAGGTTAGTTCATAAATAAGAACATTTAATATTTCTACAAATGCTGCAAAGCATGTTTGACATAAATACAATATACATAACAGACCATTTCCCAAAAATACATAATTGATCTTTGCTAAAAATATACCTTGTATATATTTTTTCATAATTAGCACTATATCTATTTTCGGTAAATTGGTACAGTTGAGTACCAGTATCGATTCCCAGGTACTAGGAATTGGTATCATGTTAAAAAGTTAACCATCCCTGCTTGCTGAAGTCAGCCATATTTTTTCCAATAGGCCACACTGAGGTCCAGCTGGGATTTTCCCAATTTCCCAGCTGCATTGAACGCAGCACAACACACACACAGATGATAAGGTATTCAAAGTAGTGAGGCTGTGCAACTGTTCAAGGTGTTGATGCTGCAAATGATCAGGTTAGTTCATAAATAGGAACTGTTTTGATATTTCCATAACGCTGCAAAGCATGTTTGACATAAACAAAAGATACATAATAGATAATTTCCCCAAAATGTATCATTGAACTTTGCTAAAAACAAACCTTGTATATATTTTTTCAAAATTGCCATTATTTCTTTTTGTTTTTATTATTATTAAAATTTGTTTTTATCAGTAAATTGGTACAGTTGAGTACCAGTATCAATTCCCAGGTACCGAAACCCGTGTCATATAATTAGGTACCCATCCCTACTTGTTGATGTCAGCCATTTTTTCATTTATATTTCCAATAGTCCACATTGAGGTAAGACGCAATACGGTCCAGCTGGGACTTTCCCAATTTCCCAGCTGCATGGAACGCAGCACAACACACACACACACACACACACACACACACACACACACACACACACACACACACACACACACACACACACACACACACAGATGATAAGGTGTTCAAAGTAGTGAGACTGTGCAACTTTTCAAGGTGTTGATGCTGCAAATGATCAGGTTACTTCATAAATAGGAACATTATTATGTCCATAAACTCTGCAAAACATGTTTGACATAAACAAAAGATACATAATAGATCATTTCCAAAAATTATATAATTGAACTTTGCTATATATAAACATTGTATATATTTTTTCATAATAATCATTATTTCTATTTTTTTTAAATTATTATTATCATTTGTTATTATTGTTTTTTATTGGTTGAGTACCAGTATCGATTCCCAGGTACCAGGAATTGGTGTCATAATAATTAGGTACCCATCTCTACTTGCTGACGTCAGCCATGTTTTTATTTATATTTCCAATAGGCCACATTGATTTTTTTCAAAGTTGTGTGAAATGTTTTTATTATTATTATTATTATCATTTTTTTTATTGGTCGATTGGTACAGTTGAATACCAGTATCGATTCCAAGATACTTGCAGATGGCAGCCATGTTTTTATTTGTGTTTCCAATAGGCCACGTCGAGGCAAGGCGTGATACCGTCCAGCTGGGAATTTCCCAGCTGCATTGAACGCAGCACAACACACCCACATATAATAAGATGTTCAAAGGTGCTGATACTGCAAATGATCAGGTTAGTTCATAAATAGGAACATTAATATGTCTATAAGTTCTGCAAAACATGGTTGACATAAACAAAAGATACATAATAGATCTTTTCCGAGAAATATGTCATTGAACTTTGCTAAAAATAAACATTGTATATGTTTTTTTACAATAGGCTTTTTTTCTATTTTTTTTTTATTATTATCATCATTTGTTTTTATCGGTAAATTGGTACAGTTGAGTACCAGTATCCATTCCCAGGTACCGGGATATTGTGTCATAATAATTAGGTACCCATCCCTACTTGCTGACGTCAGCCATGTTTTTATTTCTATTTCCAACAGTCCACATTGATTTTTTTAAAAGTTGTGTATGAAATGTTTTTATTATTATAATCATGTGTTTTTATTGGTCGATTGGTACAGTTGAATACCAGTATCGATTCCCAGATACTTGCTGATGGCACCCATGTTTTCATTTGTGTTTCCAATAGGCCACATCGAGGCAAGGCGCGATACGGTCCAGCTGGGAATTTCCCAGCTGCATTGAAGGCAGCACAACACACCCACATATAATAAGGTGTTCAAAGGTGCGAATGCTGCAAATGATCAGGTTAGTTCGTAAATAGGAACTTTTGCTATTTCTATAACCTCTGCAAAGCACGTTTGACATAAACAAAATATATCATTGACCTTTGCTAAAAAAATAAACCTTGTATTATATTTTTTATTTATTTTATTTTAAATTATTTTATTCAAGGAAAAACTGTACCTGTTAAACTGAAAAGCAAAAAAAAAAAAATGACACATGTCGACCCGAGCCTTTTTATTCTGCACATGCAACAGGTGCTGCTTATTTAACCAGTGTTTGACACAGCTGGCCGCACTGCTTCAGTCGCTTGTTTGCGTCCAGAAATGTTGCCGGTCGCCTCTCCCCCCTCCCCACGCCTCCCTCCTCTCCCCCCGTTTTGTGCGCGCTGTTTGTTTGATGTTACTTTTAAGCGACAGACACCATTGAGTGGTGGGAGTGTTGTTTCTGCTGCGTGCCATTCACGCCTGCTGTAGAGCGCCGTGCAGTCAAACGACAACAACAAGGCCCGGGGACCATTGTTTAGCACTGGAACTAATCACCCTGATGGCACCTCTATAAATCCCCTCCGCCCAGCCTGTGGACAGTGATTGGAGTGTACCTATGTGTGACCGTGGACAATACAAATGCGCCAAAGGCAAATAGAATGGGGTTTGTGTGCGTGTGTGTGTGTCTGTGTGTGTGTGGGGGGGGAAGCACTGAGGCAATATTTAGCTTGGCCAGATGGCCGCTTGCGTTGGCCCTCCACATCTGCTCCTTATGACGTGCCAGCAACCGGCTGACAGTCTCACTTTGACTTGTTGGACCACTTTCTTCTCTTTCTGCGTTGAAACATTTGCTTTGCTCAGTTTAGATGTGACACTTTTTTTTTTTTTTTTACTTGCACTCCCGCAGTGTACACCAGGGGTCTCAGACACGCGGCCCGCGAGACATTATTTTGCGGCCACCACCTTAATCCATCCATCCATCCATCTTCTTCCGCGTATCCGAGGGTGGGTCGCGGGGGCAGCAGCCTAAGCAGGGAAGCCCAGACTTCCCTCTCCCCAGCCACTTCGTCTAGCTCTTCCCGGGGGATCCCGAGGCGTTCCCAGGCCAGTCGGGAGACATAGTCTTCCCAATGTGTCCTGGGTCTTCCCTGTGGCCTCCTACCGGTTGAACATGCCCTAAACACCTCCCTCGGGAGGCGTTCGGGTGGCATCCTGACCAGATGCCCGAACCACCTCATCTGGCTCCTCTCGATGTGGAGGAGCAGCGGCTTTTCTTTGAGTTCCTCCCGGATGGCAGAGCTTCTCACCCTATCTCTAAGGGAGAGCCCCGCCACACGGCAGAGGAAACTCATTTCAGACGCTTGTACCCGTGATCTTATCCTTTCGGTCATGACCCCAAGCTCATGACCATAGGTGAGGATGGGAACGTAGATCGACCGGTAAATTGAGAGCTTTGCCTTCCGGCTCAGCTCCTTCTTCACCACAACAGATCGGTACAACGTCCGCATTACTGAAGACGCCGCACCGATCCGCCTGTCTATCTCACGATCCACTCTTCCCCCACTTGTAAACAAGACTCATAGGTACTTGAACTTCTCCAGTACCTATAAAAGTTTAATGTTAGTGCGGCCCGCGAGTTTTATATGAATGGCGCTTGACAGCGTTGTATTATTTGGGTCCAAAATGGCTCTTTCAACGTTCTGGGTTGCCTACCCCTGCGTTAGTGGAAAAGCGGCAAATGAGCGAAAGCGACAGAGACGTTGCCAAGGAGATGAGGGTTTTCATACGTGCCTGGCTGCAGTCACACCGCGATACCTGTCCGTCAGTAATAACAGTCCCCGATATTCAAACCGTTATTTGTTTTTTTTTATTGTTTAATGTGCTATGCCTCAAACGATAAACACTATATATATTTCTATATGACGCCGGGTAACACTCACTTTTTTGTGCTCCGCTATCCCGGTACTTTCCGGTACTATTACCCGCCGACCGTCGTGTTGCTGTAGGGAGGAAAAGCGGAACAACACACAATGCGGAAATGATAATATTTTCCAAACATCTGTTTTTTTTAAAGCCTGCAGTGAAGAGAAAGGTTTGTGATGAGCAAAGACAATTCCAGGAAAAGTGTGAGTTGCAATATTTCTTTGTTGAGCACAGAGGCACCCCGACGTGTCTCATTTGCACAGAGAAATACAAAATAAAAGTACAAAATACAGGGGATACAATTTGAAACGTCATAATACAAGTAGAAATGCTGAGGAGTATGCAACATTTTTTTGAAGAAATCTTTTCTCGCAGCCCATCCTCACCCAGACTCTGCATCCAGTGGCCCACTGGTAAATTGAGTTTGAGACCCCTGGTGTACACAGAGGAATTGATGTATTACCGTATTCATCGGACTATAAGTCGCAGATTTTTTCATAGTTTGGCCGACTTATGCTCCGGAGCGACTTATGTGTGAAATTATTAACACATTACCGTAAAATATCAAATAATATTATCTATCTCATTCGCGGAAGAGACGAAGAAAATGTCAGCAATCGTCACATACATGTCAACCAATAAGAATTCGGCGGGGGAGGGTCATGGCAGAAGTGCATTATGGGTCATGGAATGCTAACTGCTATATGCTATTTGCTACTGCCGTAGCTATTAAAATGGATCATTTCATCGTTGGCGGTAACTTATAAAAAATGAGAAGGGCTGAACAAAAATGGCACCGAAAAGGAAATCATGTATTGCAGATTACAAGATGGACGTAGTTAAACATGCGGCAGAAAACGACAAGAGGAAGCCGCGCATACCTTTGGAGTTGGCAGAGTTGTTTAGAAGCGACATCGAGGAAGAATATTTCATGGGATTTATCGATTAGGAGTGACGGATTGTTTGGTAAACGTATAGCATGTTCTATATCAATCAATCAATGTTTATTTATATAGCCCCAAATCACAAATGTCTCAAAGGACTGCACAAATCATTACGACTACGACATCCTCGGAAGAACCCACAAAAGGGCAAGGAAAACTCACACCCAGTGGGCAGGGAGAATTCACATCCAGTGGGACGCCAGTGACAATGCTGACTATGAGAAACCTTGGAGAGGACCTCAGATGTGGGCAACCCCCCCCCCCCCACCTCTAGGGGACCGAAAGCAATGGATGTCGAGCGGGTCTAACATGATGCTGTGAAAGTTCAATCCATAGTGGCTCCAACACAGCCGCGAGAGTTCAGTTCAAGCGGATCCAAGACAGCAGCGAGAGTCCCGTCCACAGGAGACCATCTCAAGCGGAGGCGGATCAGCAGCGTAGAGATGTCCCCAACTGATACACAGGCGAGCGGTCCATCCTGGGTCCCGACGAGTGGTCCATCCTGGGTCTCGACTCTGGACAGCCAGTACTTCATCCATGGTCATCGGACCGGACCCCCTCCACAAGGGAGGGGGTGACATAGGAGAAAGAAAAGAAGCGGCAGATCAACTGGTCTAAAAAAGAGGTCTATTTAAAGGCTAGAGTATACAGATGAGTTTTAAGGTGAGACTTAAATGCTTCTACTGAGGTAGCATCTCGAACTGCTACCGGGAGGGCATTCCAGAGTACTGGAGCCCGAACGGAAAACGCTCTATAGCCCGCAGACTTTTTGGTATGTTATATTTATTTGAATGACTCTTACCATAATATGTTGTGTTAACATAGCAGGCACCTTCTCAGTTGGTTATTTATGCGTCATATAATGTACACTTATTCAGCCTGTTGTTCACTATTCTTTATTTATTTTAAATTGCCTTTCAAATGTCTAATCTTGGTGTTGAATTTTATCAAATACATTTGCCTAAAAAATGCGACTTATACTCTAGTGCGACACATATATGTTTTTTTCCTTCTTTGTCATGCATTTTCGGCCAGTGCGACGTATACTCCAGAGCGACTTATAATCCGAAAAATACAGTATTTTTTTTTTTTTTTTTTTTACTGATATGAACACTACCTGTTGAAGTACGTAGATGAATAGTCCTGTGAAAAAAGTCTCGGTGGGTGCTGCTGTTTTGGTAAGCAAACAAATTACCAATGGTCTCTGCAGTCTACATGTTTTGAATAAACTAAATGCACTGAATATAGATATAATGTTGGCTAAAAAAATATAGTCTTTGGAATGGCTCTTTAAAATAAACAATCACAACCGATTTTCACTTGTGGACCGTTTCCTTTGGAACATTTTTTTTTTGAACGCCCATGCAAATATAGCATGTGCAATTGCCAAAACAATGTACCGTATTTTTCTGGCTATAAGGCGCACTTAAAATCCTTTTCATTTTCTCAAAAATCGACAGTGCGCCTTATGACACGGTGCGGCATAATTTTGGTTCTGCTTACCAACCTCGAAGCAATTGTATTTGATACATGGCTTCACGGTGGCAGAGGGGTTAGTGCGTCTGCCTCACAATACGAAGTTCCTGCAGTCCTGGGTTCAAATCCAGGCTCGGGATCTTTCTGTGTGGAGTTTGCATGTTCTCCCCGTGAATGCGTGGGTTCCCTCCGGGTACTCCGGCTTCCTCCCACCTCCAAAGACATGCACCTGGGGATAGGTTGATTGGCAACACTAAATTTGCCTTAGTGTGTGAATGTGAGTGTGAATGTTGTCTGTCTATCTGTGTTGGTCCTGCGATGAGGGGGCGACTTGTCCAGGGTGTACCCCGCCTTCCACCCGATTGTAGCTGAGATAGGCGCCAGCGCCCGCCGCGACCCCAAAAGGGAATTAGCGGTAGAAAATAGATGGATGGATATATATATATATATATATATATATATATATATATATATATATATATATATATATATACATATATATATGTAGAACGTGGTAAGAATGGTGGTGTGCCACTTTCATTCGACGCAAAAGGTGCATGCGCTGCTGAGCTCTTTTTACAAGAGCTCTGGTGTGTAGGGACCAGGTCATGTTGTCAGTTTTCTGCACCCCCAGGAACACAGTATATGTGATGACACAGTATATGCGATGATGACAGTTTGACCCTGGAACTGATTTTTTTTCCATCACCATTGTTTTCTTTAAATGTATACAATGCACCAATGTGGGAAATGAAAACAAGATGTGGTGGTTCAAATTAACAGGCTTTCACCATACCAGTAGCCTGAGTCAGGCTAGCTTTATCCCTCATGTTTACAAGGCTGAATGAGAGAAATGTTTTGCTGTGCCTGTAAATGAAATACCTTCATTTTCTCACCATAACTTTCATTTAAAATAAGCAGCTGTGCACACACTAAAATGATGCTGGGTTATTTTCATAACCCAATTTATGAGTTGCGAGTGTTGGGTTACATTTTTTAGTTATTTTTATGAGGAGCAACCCATTTTTGGGGTTGCAAGGGTATTATTTTGACTCAATTTCTGTTTTTTCAAAACTATGAACCATTTCTGGGTTGTTTTTCAATAAGTAACGCATTTTTGGGTAGAAGGCTTTTTTTTTTTTTTTTTTTATGAAACACGATTTTTTTTTACTTGAAGGGAATTTCATTAAGGATTAATCTCATTCACATTATTTAGAATGTACATGAAAATATTTGAGCATGCCGTGTAGGACTACTAATGTCATGTCCCGTCATGTTTGTTTAGTTTATGGCTACCTCAGTTCCTGTTTTGAGTACCCCTGGGTTTGTGTTTTAGTTGCCATAACTGCAGAATGTTTTCACCTGCCTCTGATTAGTGTTCGGGACCCTCACCTGTGCCTGGGCACTAATCAGAGAGCTACTCAGTCTGGCTTTCTTTTTTGCTTCCACGCAACAGTTACGACGGCTACTAATTTGATTCCTGAGCTTAGCTTTGCATTTTTGTTTTTCTGTTTACATGCTAAGCTTTTTTTGTTCGCTATTACGTTAGCTTCCTGTGCTATCGGCACGCTGGTGCTCTTTTGTTTGATTTAAGGACAATAAATCATTTCCTTACCTGCACCTTGCTTCTGGAGTCCCGTCAGCATCCTGGGAGAACGATCCACGCCGGGACAACTATGACCATACACGTCAATTCTTGTAAAAAAAAATGTCAAACATATCTTGCTTTTGAGAATGTTTTACTGGAATGCAAATTATTTGGATCAGTAGTTGTGAAGGAGCAGGACAAACAAGCAGTAAAATGTATAATTTTGAATCCAATCCAATCCAATCCACTTTATTTATATAGCACATTTAAACAACAAAATGTTTCCAGAGTGCTGCACAACAATATTAAAAACAACATTCAAATACTATACTGAGCTCCACAAATGACGAAATAAAAAAATAAAATAAAAATAATTAATAATAAATAATAATAAATAAATACATATAAAACCAATATAAAAAAATATAAAATAAATATGATTAAAAACGATTTTAAGGGTGGAACCAATTCAAACAGTAAATAAAAATTTTCAAAACACAGAGGGCAACCAACTATTGGCTTAAGGAGCGCTAAATTGCGCAACCCAATAGTTGGGTTTGGAATAACCCAATATTAAACTATCATAACTCCCCTTTTTGGTTCAGTAATTCAACGCAAAAGTGGGGTTGAAAAAATGAACCCAAAATGTTGGGTTAAAATAACTCAAATAAGGGGTTCGTCCTATTTTGAACCAGCAGTTGGGTTGAAATTGGGTTATTATTCAACCCAACATTTGTTTTAGTGCTCAATAAGTGCGCTAGGTTCAAAAATCAGCACCAACCTTCACAAATGCAGGCAATTGTCTATTTTTCATTCAGAGATTTGAGATGTTCGCACACGTGTCAGCGGCTTGCAGAACTGCACATCGCCAACGTTCCACGCGGTTAATTCAACAGATCTCGGAGCCCGCAAGGGCTTGGCAACATCCTCTGAGGACATACAGGAAACTCCCCGTCGTCACAGAGCCGCGGGCTTTTTCTCTCTGCCACTCGCAGACGTCCTCACCCTGCGTTAACAAGAGAGAAAAATGCATCCGTCATTAAGTCTCACCTTGGTCTGCTTACATCACAGACCAACATTCCCAGTCCTCCTCTAATCAAGCCAGCACCAATATCCTGCAATTAGTTCCGTTTCCCCACACACTGCCCTCGGGGGTCCTGCTCCGGCCTGGGAAATGGGATCCAGTCCCTTTTTGCAGAGCGCGACATGCACACACACACACACACACAAACACACACTCGCCCAACAATGGGGTTGTTATCATGGGAGTGTGTTTGCATGGGAACCATATGTCCTTTTCCTCCTTCATACATGGTTTGGGTGGGCTGGGGAATATTAGATAGACCCTCTCTTAATGATTACATGTAATTTGTATAGAGTTCTTGAGCAAAAGAGACATGTTTGATGTTGGCAACATTTTCAGGGGACAGTAGGCTACTATAGAAAGTAAACTTAGATATACCTAACAGTAGTAGTAGTAGTAGAGTACCAAGAGTGCTGCCAGAAATGGTCCGTGGTACATAGATAAATATATGTTAATTTATATATATATGATTGGCTACACTAAGTTGGCCCTAGTGTGTGAATGTGAGTGTGACTGTTGTCTGTCTATCTGTATTGGCCCTGCGATGAAGTGGCGACTTGTCCAGGGTGTACCCCACCTTCCGCCCGATTGTAGCTGAGATAGGCGCCAGCGCCCCCCGTGAACCCGTAAGGGACAAGCGGCAGAAAATGGATGGATGGATATATATATATATATATATATATAGATAGATAGATGGATAGATAGTACTTTATTTATTCCGTCAGGAGAGTTCCTTCAGGAAAATTAAAATTTTCAGCACAATCCCATTCAAGATCAGACAAACATTACAGGGAGACAGAACAGGATCGCTGACGGGTCTGCCGGCTTCCAGCGCCCCTTAAAAAAAAGATGACATACAGGTAAACAAGGGGGGTGGGAGAAAAAAATAGAAGATTAAAATAAAATTAAAAAATCGGTCTGAGCCTAGGCCCTGGAGTGGGGGTGCAGACTGAGGCCAAGGGAAAAAAAAACAAAAAAACAAAAAAACAACAACAACTCATAGCCATAGTACACATCCCTCTTCCATGTGTGTATGTACATATATATATATATATATATATATATATATATATATATGTATATATATATATATATATATATATATATATATATATATATATATATATATATATATATATATATATATATATATATATATATATATATATATATATATATATATATATGAAGAGTTCATACGCAAAAACCGATAAACGCCATTTTGATAAAGTTTAGCCCAGCCTCGGTAATATATAGTCCGCCACTTCTATTGTGGTATACCAAAATCAATTTGTTTGCAAATGCGGACAAATGCCGCTTTTAACGTCATTTAGTTCAGCGATTTATTGCAACGGCCGATAAGCGCCATGGATCATCTACCACAAAAGCCGATATATCCATTTGCCCAACCAGCGCTGCAGTATGGGATCACGTGACGAACAAAATGGCGGCGCTCACGGACTCACTCAGTGTTGTTATCCACGCATGAATAATTTGGAAGCTTCTCCTGTGAACACTGTTAAGCCAGCGAAAAAAACTGACGTGTTGAAGTTATTTGATGTTGGCGCTAGCACGCGTGTCCGTGAGTTTTACACCGCCGCGTTAAACGATGTTGTCGAGCATGGAGCTAATGTCGATAACGATGATGAGTGAGCTGTTATCTGCACAGGAGTGTTTTTGATAGGCAAACCAGGTTGAGCATTTGTGCTTGTTTTATTAATAAAACATTGTCTTCATTGCAACACTGTTTTTTTTGTTTTTTCATTTTGTGCTGAAAAGCACAAGGTAAATATGTGAGGTCACAGTTCCAAAAAAGCACGTCCGGTTAGCAAGTACGAAAAAACAATGTTCGCAGGGACAGCTAGATTTATACGTACCAAGGGATCGAAACTGTTAAATAATGAAGTCAAGAAATGTGAACAGTTGTTACGTTGAAATGTGGCTTTCGATAAATTTCACGTTCTGTTTTTCTCCATCTTTATCTTGAGTATTATGTGAAATAACGACCGCAAAGAAAACGATTTTGGAGCTATCTGTTTTTGCGACATATCATAATTTGGATATATCTGCTTTTGACGTAAAACCACATCAAACACTCTTACTTGAAAGCCATTCATTACATCAGCATTTCTTAAAAGTTTAGGCTTTCATGACTTGCTTATGTTGATATTAAATAAACCATTGTACGCTTGTACATGTACCGGCAACACCAGCAGGCAGAAAATCGTTAATATACAGAATCGGTCAAAATGGATTTATCTGCTTTTGCGTGTGAACTCTTCATATATATATATATATATATATATATATATATATATATATCATAAGGCACATTTGGTAGCCATCCATAAGTTTCTGGCAAGCATCTGGTTGAAATGTTGACCACTCCTCTTGACAAAATTGGGGCAGTTAGCTAAATTTGTTGTTTTTTTTACATAGACTTGTTTCTTCAGCATTGTCCACACGTTTAAGTCAGGACTTTGGAAGGCCATTCCAAAACCTTAATTCTAGCCTGAATTAGCAATTCCGTTTACCACTTTTGACATGTGTTTGGGGTCACTGTCCAGTTGAATCACCCAAGACCCAACCTTCAGGGCTGATAATTTTAGGTGGTCCTAAAGAATTTGGAGGTATTCCTACTTTTTCATTGTCCGATTTACTCTCTGTAAAGCACCAGTTCCATTGGCAGCAAAACAGGCCCAGAGCATAATACTACCACCGACATACTTGACGGTAGGATTGGTGTTCCTAGGATTAAAGGCCTCACCTTTTCTCCTCCAAACATATTGCTGGGTATTGTGGCCAAACAGCTCAATATCTGTTTCCTCTGACCACAGAACCTTTCCTTCCTACACACACATATATATATATATATATATATATATATATATATATATATATATATATATATATATATTTATATATATATATATATATATACCTAAGTATATACAATATGTATATATACATATATACACACACACATATATATATATATATATATATATACAAACCTCGTTTCCATATGAGTTGGGAAATTGTGTTAGCTGTAAATGTACACAGAATACAATGATTTGCAAATCATTTTCAACCCATATTCAGTTGAATATGCTAGAAAGACAACATATTTGATGCTCAAGCTGATAAACATTTTTTTTTTTGTGCAAATAATCATTAACTTTAGAATTTGATGCCAGCAACACGCTACAAAGAAGTTGGGAAAGGTTGAGGAATGCTCGTCAAACACTTATTTGGAACATCCCACAGGTGTGCAGGCTAATTGGGAACAGGTGGGTGCCATGATTGGGTATAAAAACTGCTTTCCAAAAAATGCTCAGTCTTTCACAAGAAAGGATGGGGTGAGTTACACCCCTTTGTCCACAACTGCGTGAGCAAATAGTCAAACAGTTTAAGAACAACTTTTCTCAAAGTGCAATTGCAAGAAATTTATATACGGTCCATAATATCATCAAAAGGTTCAGATAATTTGGAGAAATCACTCCACGTAAGCGGCATGGCCGGAAACCAACATTGAATGACCATGACCTTCGATCCCTCAGACGGCACTGTATCAAAAACCGACATTAATCTCTAGAGGATATCACCACATGGGCTCAGGAAAACTTCAGAAAACCACTGTCACTAAATACAGTTCGTCGCTACATCTGTAAGTGCAATTTAAACCTCTACTATGCAAAGCGAAAGCCATTTACCAACAACATCCAGAAACGCCGCCGGCTTCTCTGGGCCCGAGATCATCTAAGATGGACTAATGCAAAGTGGAAAAGTGTTCTGTGGTTTGACGAGTCCACATTTCAAATTGTTTTTGGAAATATTCGACATCGTGTCATCCGGACCAAAGTGGAAGCGAACAATCCAGACTGTTATCGACGCAAAGTTCAAAAGCCAGCATCTGTGATGGTATGGGGGTGCATTAGTGCCCAAAGCATGGGTAACTTACACATCTGTGAAGGCATCATTAATGCTGAAAGGTACATACAGATTTTGGAACAACATATGCTGCCATCTAAGCGCCATCTTTTTCATGGACGCCCCTGCTTATTTCAGCAAGACAATGCCAAGCCACATTCAGCACATGTTACAAACGGCGTGGCTTCGTAAAAAAAGTGTGCGGGTACTTTCCTGGCCCGCTTGCAGTCCAGACCTGTCTCCCATCGAAAATGTGTGGCAGATTATCAAGCGTAAAATACGACAGCGGAGACCCCGGACTGTTGAACAACTGAAGCTCTAAATAAAAAAGGAATGGGAAAGAATTCCACTTTCAAAGCTTCAACAATTAGTTTCCTCAGTTCCCAAACGTTTATTGAGTGTTGTTAAAAGAAAAGGTGATGTAACACAGTGGTGAACATGCCCTTTCCCAACTACTTTGACACATGTTGCAGCCATGAAAATTCAAAGTTAATTATTATTTGAAAAAAAATAAAAAAAGTTTATGAGTTTGAACATCAAATATCTTGTCTTTGTAGTGCATTCAATTGAATATGGGTTGAAAATGATTTACAAATCATTGTATTCCGTTTATATTTACATCTAACACAATTTCCCAACTCATATAGAAACGGGGTTTGTATATATGAAGAGTTCATATGCAAAAGCAGTTAAATCCATTTTGACCGATTCTGTATATTAACGATTTTCTGCCTGCTGGTGTTGCCGGTACATGCACACGCATACAATGGTTTATTTAATATCAACATAAGCAAGTCATGAAAGCCTAAACTTTTAAGAAATGCTGATGTAATGAATGGCTTTCAAGTAAGAGTGTTTGATGTGGTTTTACGTCAAAAGCAGATATATCCAAATTATGATATGTCGCAAAAACAGATATCTCCAAAATCGTTTTCTTTGCGGTCGTTATTTCGCATGATATTCAAGATAAAGATAGAGAAAAACAGAACGTGAAATTTATCGAAAGCCACATTTCAACGTAACAACTGTTCACATTTCTTTACTTCATTATTTAACAGTTTCAATCCCTTGGTACGTATAAATCTAGCTGTCCCTGCGAACATTGTTTTTTCGTACTTGCTAACCGGACATGCTTTTTTGGAACTGTGACCTCACATATTTACCTTGTGCTTTTCAGCACAAAATGAAAAAACAAAAAAAACAGTGTTGCAATGAAGACAAGGTTTTATTAATAAAACAAGCACAAATGCTCAACCTGGTTTGCCTATCAAAAACACTCCTGTGCAGATAACAGCTCACTCATCATCGCTATCGACATTAGCTCCGTGCTCGACAACATCGTTTAACGCAGCGGTGTAAAACTCACGGACACGCGTGCTAGCGCCAACATCAAATAATAACTTCAACGTGTCATTTTTTTTCGCTGGCTTAACAGTGTTCACAGGAGAAGCTTCCAAATTATTCATGCGTGGATAACAACACTGAGTGAGTCCGTGCGCGCCGCCATTTTGTTCGTCACGTGATCCCATACTGCAGCGCTGGTTGGGCAAACGGATATATCGACTTTTGTGGTAGATGATCCATGGCGCTTATCGGCCGTTGCAATAAATCGCTGAACTAAATGACGTTAAAATCGGCATTTGTCCGCATTTGCAAACAAATTGATTTTGGTATACCACAATAGAAGTGACGGACTATATATTACCGAGGCTGGGCTAATCTTTATCAAAATGGCGTTTATCAGCTTTTGCATATGAACTCTTCATATATATATATATATATATATATATATATATATATATATATATATATATATATATATATATATATGCAGTCCTGGGTTCAAATCCAGGCTTGGGATCTTTCTGTGTGGAGTTTGCATGTTCTCCCCGTGAATGCGTGGGTTCCCTCCGGGTATTCCGGCTTCCTCCCACCTCCGAAGACATGCACCTGGGAATAGGTTGATTGGCAACACTAAATTGGCCCTAGTGTGTGAATGTGAGTGTGACTGTTGTCTGTCTATCTGTGTTGGCCCTGTGATGAGATGGCGACTTGTCCAGGGTGTAACCCGCCTTCCGCCCGATTGTAGCTGAGATAGGCGCCAGCGGCCCCCGCGACCCCAAAAGGGAATAAGTGGTAGAAAATAGATGGATGGATATATATATATATATATATATATATATATATATATATATATATATATATATATATATATATATATATACATGCATATATATATATACACACATAAATAAATATATATATTTACATAAATTTACATGTATACTTTGCATATATAAATATATATATATTCATATATATATATATATATATATATATATATATATATACACATATATATATATATATATATATATATATATATATATATATATATACATATATATATATATATATATATATATATATATATATATATATATATATATATATATATATATATATATATATATATATATATATATATATGCATATATATATATGCATAGGCGCCGATCTACATTTCTGCCAGAGAGTGCTTGGTGTGTGTGTATTAAAAAAGAAAAAAATATACCTTCAATAAAGTTGATATCCAATATGATTTGTGGCGTTATTATTTTGTAAAACAGACCCAACTTGCCACAAAATTAACTACAACAAGATTGATTTTTCCCAAACATTTTTAAAGATTGAAAGTTGCCATCATCAGGGACGGCGTGGCGCAGTGGGAGAGTGGCCGTGCGCAACCCGAGGGTCACTGGTTCAAATCCCACCTAGAACCAACCTCGTCACGTCCGTTTTGTCCTGAGCAAGACACTTCACCCTTGCTCCTGATGGGTGATGGTTGGCGCCTTGCATGGCAGCTCCCTCCATCAGTGTGTGAATGTGTGTGTGAATGGGTAAATGTGGAAGTAGTGTCAAAGCGCTTTGAGTACCTTGAAGGTAGAAAAGCGCTATACAAGTACAACCCATTTATCACTGCGATGAGGTGGGCGACTTTTCCAGGTGTATTCTTCTTCCTCCAAACACAACGAGTTGAGTTTATACCAAAAAGTTATATTTTGGTTTCATCTGACCACATGACATTCTCCCAATCCTCTGCTGTATCATCCATGTATCCATTTTGGTATAAACTCAACTCGTCGTGTTTGGAGGAAGAAGAATACTGAGTTGCATCCCAAGAACACCATACCTACTGTGAAGCATGGGGGTGGAAACATCATGTTTTGGGGCTGTTTTTCTGCTAAGGGAACAGGACGATTGATTCGTGTTAAGGAAAGAATGAATGGGGCCATGTATCGTGAGATTTTGAGCCAAAACCTTCTTCTATCCGTGAGAGCTTTGAATGGTTGACCAAATACTTATTTTCCACCATAATTTACAAATAAATTCTTTAAAATTCCTGCAATGTGAATTTCTGGATTTTTTTTCACATTCTGTCTCTCACAGTTGAAGTGTACCTATGATGAAAATTACAGACCTCTGTCATCATTTTAAGTAGGAGAACTTGCACAATCTGTGGCTGACTAAATACTTTTTTGCCTCACTGTATATATATATATATATGTATAGTGTACATATACATAAATACAAAAACAGTATTTACTGTCTAAAAAAATAATAATCATAATAAAATATCAAAAAACAATAAAACGAACAAAAATTGTGGTAGATTTGCTGTGGAATGCTGTCTTACTGCCCCTTAAAAAATATCAATGTGACATGTTCTAGTATCCAAACAGGGTCAGAGGTCAATTACACACAGGAGTGGCTTTGTGGACGATCACCAGGTTGATAATTCTTTTAGTTTTGCACAGAACACAGGCAGGCTTGTTGCACACACGGCAGATAGGAAGTGTGCATGCACATCCTCTGCTCATCCCATCACACGGACTTAATAGAAGGCTGCTCTTTAAGCATGTTCTTTTAATTGGTTTATGAATTGTGCCAATTATGCCTCGGAATTCCCCCCCTCAGGAGTCACCTTCACTAATCCTCCGTAGGCCTGACAAGATGGTGCAGGAGATGAGCGCGGGACGTGGACAGGAGAAGTGTGCGTGCTTCTGTCCGCCTATCAGTGTGTCCACACAGAGGACAGCAGCCTGGCACATCATGTGAATACGGCTCCGGCCAATTGGATTAGCAGATTACCGCACGATTTGCCCTATGACCCCTGGAAGACAGTCAGACGCGCCCACGAATTTGGCCTGACGGACACACTCGGAGCGGTGCAACGTGGCGACCCTGACGTGGCCGCAAGGCCGGAGACAAAAAGGACACCATAACTTCACGTCTGCAGCTTTCTGGGGGATTACAAGTGTGCGGGAGATTATCGGGGCCATCCTCTGCGACAATAAACAGCACCAAAGCCGCCGCTTCCTCAAGAGCCAACACTGCCTACTTATCGAGGAGCAGATGGGGCTATTATAGCAAGCGAGCCAGTCACACAGGGACAGATTACAAGATAATAATAATGCGAGGATCTCACCTGGCAACTTTTAAGTAGCTGCTTTATATCCACAGATAGCAGGAATATGAATGCATTTTTGGTGTTGTTTATTGATTAAAGGCAGGGGTCCCCAAACTTTTTGACTATGCACTATATATTTATATATACGGAATGGCGATTCTCACGTTGTGCGATTCAGAATCGATTCTCTTTTTTTTTTTTTAAATCGATTTTTATTTTTTTTTATTTATTTTTTTTCCGCAATTTTTAATTTTTTTATCAATCCAACAAAACAATACACAGCAATACCATAACAATCCAATTCCAAAACCAAACCTGACCCAGCAACACTCAGAACTGCAATAAACAGAGCAATTGAAAGGAGACACAAACACGACACGGAACAAACCAAAAGTAGTGAAGCAAAAATTAATATTATCAACAACAGTATCAATATTAGTTATAATTTCAGCGTAGCAGTGATTAAAAATCCCTCATTGACATTATCATTAGACATTTATAAAAAAAAAAAAAAGAACAATACATTTGCATCGCATCTCATAAGCTTGACAACATGCTAAAATTCGCTCCATTCTGTCCACTAAAGACATCCATGCGTTTGTTACGTCTCGTCTCGATTACTGTAACGTATTATTTTCGGGTCTCCCCATGTCTAGCATTAAAAGATTACAGTTGGTACAAAATGCGGCTGCTAGACTTTTGACAAGAACAAGAAAGTTTGATCACATTACGCCTGTACTGGCTCACCTGCACTGGCTTCCTGTGCACTTAAGATGTGACTTTAAGGTTTTACTAATTACGTATAAAATCCTACACGGTCTAGCTCCAGCCTATCTTGCCGATTGTATTGTACCATATGTCCCGGCAAGAAATCTGCGTTCAAAGGACTCCGGCTTATTAGTGATTCCCAAAGCCCCAAAAAAGTCTGTGGGCTATAGAGCGTTTTCATTTCGGGCTCCAGTACTCTGGAATGCCCTCCCGATAACAGTTCGAGATGCCACCTCAGTAGAAGCATTTAAGTCTCACCTTAAAACTCATTTGTATACTCTAGCCTTTAAATAGACTCCCTTTTTAGACCAGTTGATCTGCCGTTTCTTTTCTTTTTCTCCTATGTCCCACTCTCCCTTGTGGAGGGGGTCCGGTCCGATCCGGTGGCCATGTACTGCTCGCCTGTGTATCGGCTGGGGACATCTCTGCGCTGCTGGTCCGCTTACGCTTGGGATGGTTTCCTGCTGGCTCCGCTGTGAACGGGACTCTCGCTGCTGTGTTGGATCCGCTTTGGACTGGACTCTTGCGACTGTGTTGGATCCATTATGGATTGAACTTTCACAGTATCATGTTAGACCCGCTCGACATCCATTGCTTTCCTCCTCTCCAAGGTTCTCATAATCATCATTGTCACCGACGTCCCACTGGGTCATTATTGTCACCGACGTCCCACTGGGTGTGAGTTTTCCTTGCCCTTATGTGGGCCTACCGAGGATGTCGTAGTGGTTTGTGCAGCCCTTTGAGACACTAGTGATTTAGGGCTATATAAGTAAACATTGATTGATTGATTGATTGACTGTGTCCAATGTTTTCACAAAAATAAGATAAGTCATATTTTTGGTTTGTTTAATAGTTAAAACAAATTTACATTATTGCAATCAGTTGATAAAACATTGTCCTTTATAATTATAAAAGCTTTTTAAAAAAAAAAATCTACTACTCTGCTAGCATGTCAGCAGACTGGGGTGGATCCTGCTGAAATCCTATATATTGAATGAATACAGAATCGTTTTGAATCGGAAAAATATCGTTTTTGAATCGAGAATCGCGTTGAATCGAAAAAAATCGATATATAATCGAATCGCGACCCCAAGATTCGATATCGAATCGAATCGTGGGACACCCAAAGATTTGCAGCCCCAATATATATGTCAAAGTTTGTAGGTGTCGAACCCCAAGTTGCAGCGATGGAGGCAGGCATTGGATATGAAAACACGATTTCATTAAAACTAAACAAGAACAAACAAAAAGCACGCACGTGGGCGGAATACCAAACTAAGGGAGCTAGCACTGGGAGCTAGAAAAACGAACAGGAGCTTTAGCAAGGAAGCTATTGGAGAGCAAACAGAAAAACTTGAAAATAGCTAATGGCTAACAAGATGACAACCAGGACAAAATGTAGCACGACAGGTAATAGCTGAAATGATCACATTGACACGACAGGTAGCACGACAAGAGTGACATGTGGCAACGACAATACAATGATCCAGCAACTGACGCAAGACAAAGCAGGTACAAATTGTCACACCTATGGATCATGTTTTTTTTTGTCATGTTATGTTTTGATTTTGGACATTCAGTCACGTTTTGCACTTCCTGGTTTTGTTTGTTTCCATGCCAACCTATTAGTTTTCACCTTGCCCTCCTAGTCACGCCCCTGCCCTCAGTTCCGTACCACTGCTACTATTTAAGGATTTTACTTTCTGTCCATCAGTGTGGGATTTTTACATGTGCTTGCCTTCATGCCTTCACGATTACCTGCTACGCACACTGCTATTCATGCCCCTTGTTTCGGTCACAGTAAGTGTTTTTGTTTTAGTTGTTCATAGTTCTGCCACAGTGCAAGTTTAAGTTTATAGTTTATCGTCTTTCATGCCATCGAGCAGTTGTTTTGTTTTCCCGTTTGTATTTTCGTAGCCACGTTTTGTACCTCTTCGTGAGCGCTCTGAGTTCGTTTATTGTTGTATTTAGTGGTCAAATAAACAACCATGTACTTAAACTCTCGTCTGGCTCGTCCCGTATCCTCTCTGCATCGAAGAAGCAAAAATAACCACAGTCCAGGCATGACACAAATAGGTGCGGGCTGATTTGAAGCAGGTGTGGCCAGGTGCCAATCAGCCGCAGCTGAGGAGGAACACAGCACTCAGGGAACAAGACAGGAAGCTGACAAAATAAGAGCACATGACAGGAACTAAAGACAGGAGATACTAAACACAGAGGAAACAAAGACAAATGCAGAGGAAAAAAAAACAAAAACATTGACAAACTGTTAGGGGAAAGCCTGACTATATTGAGGGAACCCCTCATGAAACAGTCCTGCAGAGATGAAGTAGTCTTGTGATTTTTTTCCCACACCTACATATCGCGCTCTACCACGGTATTGAGCACTATTCTCTGGATAATCCAATCAAGACATATATATATATATATATATATATATATATATATATATATATATATATATATATATATATATATATATATATGTATATCTTTATATATATATATATATATATATATATATATATATATATATATATATATATATATACATACATATATATATATATATATATATATATATATATATATATATATATATATATATATTCCTCGCGCACTTGCTGCATGTCACGTTATCAGTGGTAAAATGCATTTTTAGATATGATATGGGGCGGCATAGCTCGGTTGGTAGAGCGGCTGTGCCAGCAACTTGAGGGTTGCAGGTTCGATTCCCGCTTCCGCCATCCTAGTCACTGCCGTTGTGTCCTTGGGCAAGACACTTTACCCACCTGCTCCCAGTGCCACCCACACTGGTTTAAATGTAACTTAGACATATTGGGTTTCACTATGTAAAGCGCTTTGAGTCACTAGAGAAAAGCGCTATATAAATATAATTCACACATATGATTTGCCTGAGTGGCTAGGAGATGGTAGAATATGGACTAGTAAGGACGGATTTAAAAAATAATAATAATAATAATACAAAAAAAAAAAGTTACTTTTTTTTAACTTGGGACTTCCCGCAGGCCATATTTTGGACACTGGGGGGCCGCATCCGGCCCGCGGGACGTAGTTTTGGGACCCCTGATTAAAGGGGTCGCACAAAAGGTATTTTCATGGGGATTTACCGGATATGAGCCGCAACCCACAAAAATTTAGAAGAAACAAATATTTGTTCATATTTTAGCCGCGCCAGACTCTCAGGGGTGTCAAACATACGGGCCTGCGAAAAGGTTTTATCCGGCCCGCGGGATGAGTTTGCTAAGTATAAAAATGAGCCGGAATTTTTTGAATGAAATAAACTGTTGTTCTAAATGTGTCCACTAGATGCGCAATGGCAATTATTCATGTCTCTATACGTGATGCTGCATATGTAAAAATAGAAAATAAACCACATGATGTTAGTACATCAGTCAAGGAAAATGAGCAAACTACATAAATAACATCATGTAATTTGATTTTGATGCTATTTTTTTTATCTTGATAGATTGAAAATTAACACCAATGAGTTGACTGATAATCATTATCACATCATTTATGCAGAAAGTATGAATAACAACAACTTGGCCGGGATTAGAGGAGCGCTCTGTTGTTTTGAAGGATTTTCCGCACAAAAAAGCTAATCCAAGATCATCTCTATGACAGCACTCTAATGTGATTTAAGAATCCGCTGCAAAAATGTGAATCCCTCACAAATGTTTTGAACTGAACTTGTGGTCCAGCATTTGAATAGCCCAAATGATTAAGAAAAAGAGGGCACCTAAAATGGAACCTTGAGGAACACCAGTAGTACAAATGTATAACTACAAAACCCAAAACTAGTGAAGTTGGCGTGTTGTGTAATTCTTAAATAAAAACAGAATACAATGATTTGCAAATCCTTTTCACCCTATATTCAGTTGAATAGACTGCAAAAACAAGATAGTTAATGTTCGAACAATGTATGCAAATAATCATTAACTTATAATTTAATGGCAGCAACGCTTTGCAAACGTTTGGGAACTGAGGAGACCAATTTTTGAAGCTTTTTAGGTGGCATTATTTCCCATTCTTGCTTGATGTACAGCTTAAGTTGTTCAACAATCCCGGGTTTTCGTTGTGGTATTTAAGGCTTCATATTGCGCCACACATTTTCAATGGAAGACAGGTCTGGACTACAGGCAGGCCAGTCTAGTACCCGCACTCTTTTACTATGAAGCCATGCTGTTGTAACATGTGGCTTGGCATTTTTTTTATTGAAATAAGCAGGGGCGTCCATGATAACGTTGCTTGGATGGCAACATGTGTTGGACCAAAGCCTGTATGTACCTTTCAGCATTAATGGTGCCTTCACAGATGTGTAAGTTACCCATGCCTTGGGCACTTAAACCCCCATAATATCGCAGATGCTGGCTTTTAAACTTTGTGCCTCTAACAATCCGGATGGTTCTTTTCCTCAATGTCCATAGTTTCCAGAAACAATTTGAAATGTGGACTCGTCAGACCACTTTTACCCTTTGTATCAGTCCATCCTAGATGGACTGATGCATCAGTCCATCCTAGATGGACTGATGGATGGACTGTCCATCCTAGATGGACTGATGCAACGCCGGTGGCGTTTCTGGGTGTTGTTGATAAATGGCTTTTGCTTTGCATAGCAGAGTTTTAAATTGCACTTACAGATGTAGCGACCAACTGTTGTTACTGACAGTGGTTTTCTGAAGTGTCCCTGAGACCACGTGGTAATATCCTTTACACACTGATGTTGCTTTTTGTTGCAGTACCGACTGAGGGATCCAAAGTCTGTAATATCATCGCTTACATGCAGTGATTTCTCTACATTTTCTGAACCTTTTGATGATATTACGGACCGTAGATGGTGACATCCCTAAATTCCTTGCAATAGCCTGTTGAGAAATGTTGTTCTTAAACTGTTGGACGATTTGCTCACGCATGTTATGATCCGCCACACCGAATCATGTATTGTTTTGGTTTTTTGGAGTCCTTTTGTGTTTCCTGTTTATTTTTGGACTCTTCCGATCCCTGGTTTGGCTCTTCCTTGTTTTATCTTGTTACCATGGTTTCACATTTGTTCCACCTACTCTTGTTTTTGACGCGCACCTGTGTTTTGATTATTGCTTTAGTATTTAAGCCTGCCTTCGACCTCAGTTCGGTTTTGATCCGTTGTTTGGCGTATGCAACACTCATGTTGGTATTTCGTCTTTGTATATACTTGTGCTCAGTTTCGCCTTAGCTTCTCGTGCGCTCGGCACGTTATTTCTGGACTTTTTGGACTCCATTGCTACGTTTTGCGTTAGCTTCCCGTGCGTAGGCACGCACTTTCTTTTGTCTGTTTTGTATCAGTGTTCTTTTATTTTTGTATTAAACCAAGCCCCTACCTGCAATTCCTGCCTGTCTGGTCCTCGTTTCCAACGCGACAACGCATTTGTTCACAAAGTGGTGACCCTCGCCCCATCCTTGTTTGCTGGCACGTGCACACATGGGGCCCTATGTGTGCTTGAGCCCCGGCCCTTTTTTGCCTCGTCTTAAAAAGTGCCCTTTGCCTGTGTGTGTGTGTTTTCTTTTTCTTTTTTTCTTCAAACAACATTAATAAATTCCTGTTAGGGATGTAAAAAAACAAAACAAAACAAAAAAAACAGCGGTACATAAACTCCACGTTTTCTTGTAATACCGGGTTGTTTGAGCCTGCGCTTCCGCCAGAGAGAGAGAGAGAGAGAGGGGGCGAGTGAATGAGTGAGTGATTGAGAGGAGAGAGAGCCAACTGCGGCCTGAGGAGACGTGACAGTGGAGCAGTTTGAACCTGTGAGTTAAGGTCTAGTCGCCGTCCACTTATTCAGCATCTAATATGGGTAATATTTCAGAAAAACGCTGTATTATTGTATTATTCAATGTGTCAGCTTCTGTTTTTGCCGGACGTCGGAGCACAGCGCTTCTATTGAGCACAGCACATCTATTCCGCACAGAGCAGAGCGGATCGTGCGGGACAGGAAGTACTGTACATAATACAAAATAAAACACCGGGTTAATTTTCAAAATAAAATGCACTGTGTTTACGGCGGATCACATTTCTCTCACAGTAGAGGTTTAGATATAAAGTTGTATTGCGTTTCAGTTGTTTAGTCTGAGCATTTAGTGAGAAAGACCATAAGTTACAACTTGATGGTGTTTTCATCAAGTTAAGGGAAGAAGGACAGATTTTCATATTGAAGTTATTTCCATTTGGGTATTTATTTTATTTATTTTTTTCGAAGTTCATGTTGCACTGTTCAATGTTCAATATTAAAGTGCTTATCTTTAACAATAAATAGCCTGATAATAAACCAGTGTTTTGTTGCTTTTCATGTCTTCCAAGCCTATGATAGTGTGAATTAACTCATTATGACAATAATTTGTTTACACAAAAGAAATGGCAATCACTTTTACCTAGAAAGGACACACAGCTAAGTAGTTAGCTTCCTATTAGCAAATTTGATTTTACGTTATTTTCCATATTGTGTAAAGTACCAAAAAAAAAAAAATTCCTGCCCTTTTCTGACTTTGAGCCCCTGCCCCTCTATAATCACGTGCACGTCCCCGCTTGTTTGTGAACGACTGCACATTTCATGGAAGCTGCTTTTTTACCCAATCACGACACCCACCTGTTCCCTATTAGCCTGTTCACCTGTGGGATGTTCCAAATAAGTGTTTGACGAGCATTCCTCAACTTTCTGTCTTTTTTGCCACTTGTGCCAGATTTTTCGAAACACGTTGCATGCATCAAATTTTCAAATGAGCTAATATTTGCAAAAAAAAAAAACAAATTTATCCAGTTCGAACATTAAGTATCTTGTTTTTGCAGTCAATTGAATATAAGTTGAAAAGGAATTGCAAATCATTGCATTCTGTTTTTCTTTACGACTTACTGGTTTTGGGTTTTGTACATCACATTTTGAAGCACTATTATTATTATTATTATTATTATTAATGTGGGACCTCTGTCACATGTTTTAAAATGTTGAAAACTCTGAGCATTCCACAGCTTGACCATTTTGAAGGATGCTTTACACGGTCCTTTGAACAAAATGACTTCCTGCCTCACACACCAACCGCTTTAATTACGTGTTGGAGGACAAACAACAGGGCGAACAATATGTGCTGGGAAATCATATTTCCTCTGAAAAAGTCCAAGGCATAACCAGTGATTTAGGGGGGCGGGGGGGAAGGAAGAGGGGTGTCATAATTATTTTCCCGCTTCTCCAATCGGAGGGTCGGGTTGCAGCTAATAAGACGTCGAGCTGAAAGCACTAATTAGGTTTTGTAGTCGACTGACACGGGCAAAGAAAGAAAAAGGTGCCACAATAAATAAGTTCTCGCAGGGCGTAACTCAAAGCCTGTAATTTGAAGCCGCGCTCGTGTATTAGGTTGTGGGAATGATGGCGGGCGCGTTCGACAAAACGCGGATAAGTGATCGCGCGGCGTCTCATACGCGGGTCAATATGATTCACCCAATCGGTGCGATTTGTCGTAACTCTCAAAATAAACACACACTTATGTCTTATTTAATTAAACTCCAAAACTGACAGTATACACATTGGACCACGAAAAGTGTGTACTTTTTTTCCCATTTATTTGACACAACAAATATACTAATTTGCGTAACAGGCCGGAAAAGTGAGTTTACAGCATACAATAAACACATACCGTATTTCCTTGAATTGCTACCGTATTTCCTTGAATTGCCGCAGGGGCGCTAATTAATTTAAAACCTCTTCTCACTCCGGCACTTACCAAAGGCATGCGGTAAAAGTAAGCATGCGCTAATTATTTTAAAACTTCTTCTCACTCTGGCACTGACCAAAAGCATGCGGTAAAAATTTGAGTGTGATGTAAGCTTGGACCTTAAATCCTACTGAATAGCTCTTAATCTTCTTCCCTTTATGCAATTTCAAATTACCGGTATTGAAATCAGCCTCGTCCTGTCATGCCATGACTTGGATTGGTTTTGCTCCTTCGACGCAGAGGGAGTATGGGACGAGCCAGGCGTGAGTTCAGGTACATAGTTATTTATTTACAGACTAAAATACAACAAATAAATGAGTTGTACTTGTATAGCGCTTTTCTACCTTCAAGGTACTCAAAGCGCTTTGACACTACTTCCACATTTACCCATTCACACACACATTCACACACTGATGGAGGGAGCTGCCATGCAAGGCGCCAACCAGCACCCATCAGGAGCAAGGGTGAAGTGTCTTGCTCAGGACACAACGGACGTGACGAGGTTGGTACTAGGTGGGATTTGAACCAGGGCCCCTTGGGTTGCGCACGGCCACTCTCCCACTGCGCCACGCCGTCAAGGCAAAACAAAGGGCGCGCTCGGGGGCGGATAATAATCTATACTATAACTTTAAACAAAAACAGCACAATGGCATGACTATTTATAAATAAACAAAAGTTACTATCAAAGATACACAATAAACCAAAAACAAGCACTGAGGCAAAAAATACAAAGATCTTACGTGGCTTGGTCAAAAATAGTTAGCAGCGTGGCAAGGCATGAAGGGTGGCAAGGCAAGGTAGGTGCGTGGTCGTGGTGAGTAAGCATTAGCAGTATGCAAGCAAAGTTCCCAGACCGATTGACAGAAAGCAAATGACTTAAATAGTAGCTGTGGTAATGAGAAACAGGTGCGGGACTGAGGGCAGGGGCATGACTAGGAGAATAGGTGGAAACTAATGGGTTGCTGTGGAAACAAACAAAACCAGGAAGTGCAAAACAGGAAACAAGAGTCCAAAAAAAAAAACCATAACATGATCAAACATAAACCCAGATTAACAGGCATGACACCCCAATTTTGAAAATGATGACAGGGGAACTGTCACTCGTGACATCACGAGTTTGACCAGGCGGTAATACTAAGCATGCGCTAATTATTTTGCGAAGCGAGTTTGACCCGGCAGTAATTCAAGGCAGGCGCATTTTATATGCCCTGCGGCAATTCAAGGAAATACGGTAGGTTGAATGCTAATAGCATGTTGACAAAAAAAAACATAATAATTTAGCCATAGTCGAAATATTACCAAATATATGAACAAATATTTTTTTTTTTTATTTTGGACATGCTCTAAATCAGGAGTTAAATTTATTGTTGTCCCAATACCAATATTTTGATACAAGTACCAAAATATATTTCGATACTTTTTGGCGCTTTTTAATACTTTTCTATATAAAGGGGACCACACAAAATTGCATTATTGGCTTTATTTCAACAAAAAATCTTGGGTTACATTAAACATCCATCCATCCATTTTTCTACTGCTTTTTCCCTTTGGGGCCGCTGGGGGCGTCAGTGCCTATCTCAGCTACTATCGGGCGGAAGGCAGTTTACACCCTGGACAAGTCGCCACCTCATCGCAGTACATTAAACATATGTTTCTTATTGCAAGATTGTCCTTAAATAAAATAGTGAACGTACAAGACAACTTGTCTTTTATTAGTAAGTAAGCAAACAAAGGCTCCTAATTTTGCTGCTGACATATGCAGTAACATGTTGTGTCATTTTCCATTCTATTATTTTGTCAACATTATTAAGGACAAATGGTAGAAAATGAATTAATAATCTACTTGTTCATTTACTGTTAATATCTGCTTACTTTCTTGTTGAACAGGTTCTATATACACTTCTGTTAAAATGTAAAAATCACTTATTCTTCTGTTGTTTGGTATTTTACACCAGTTTTGGATGATACCACACATTTGGGTATCAATCCGATACCAAGTCGTTACAGGATCATACATTGGTCACATTCACAGTCCTCATGTGTCCAGGGACGTATTTCCTGAGTTTATAAACATAATATACAATTTTTTTAAATGAAATAATTTTTCGTGATGCTGAAAAATATCGATTTAATCATAGTAGTATTGACTAGATACGCTCCTGTACTTGGTATCATTACAGTGGATTTTAGGTGTAATTCCACCCATGGTAGTTGTTTGGTATTTATTCAGGAACGGCATCATTAGCGGTGACATCGGTGAGCTACGGTTTGTAGTGAAGAATGTTTAGCTATTTTTCGTCCTAGAGGGATGATACCTGTAAGAAACTTACTTTATTTGTCGCCCCGAAGGCGAGGATTCGTGATTTAGAAGTAGCTAAAACACTGCAGACTGCGGATGGACTTTAGCCATGTCTTAAAGCACCTCTTCCTGAGGGCGTTTCAGTATTATAACGTCACCTTTATCGTTAGTTTTTAAGCCAGAATTAATCTGCTCCCTTTACTGTCTACACACTGTGTCTGCTTGTGTGTACTCTGTGACTGTGCGCTGCCGAACATGCTCCTCAAATGGTAAACCAGCAATGACACAATGTGACTATGACGGGCGGGCGGAGGGTGGGGACCGGTACTTTTTAGAGGCGGTATAGTACGGAATATGATTCATTAGTATCGCGGTACTATACTAATACCAGTGTACTGTACAACCCTTGTCAGGGTCTAACTTTTCCACTACAGAGGGGCCTTGGGCCCACTCAAATATTAACTGAATTTGTAATCTTATTCTTGGTTTTGATCATAATCAATAATTATAAACAACCTACAGTTTACAAACCTGTCAAATGATAACAAAACATGTGTTAATCACAATGATTATTATCAATTTAACACAATTTTTAGGCTTTGGTCAGGCTGATTACAAAAATAAGTGGTATGATCCGCTGTCCAGATCATGTTCTGTTTGGTTTTTGGACTTCCTCAGTTCTTGTTTTTGTGCACCTTTGAGTTTGTTTTTAGTTACCATGGGTGCTTATTGTTTCCACCTGTCTCTGATTGGTATTCGGGACACTCACCTGTTTACCGAGCACTAATCAGAAGCCCTATTTAATCCTGCCTCTGCCTCTGGCTTCCTAATTCGCTTTATGTAACAATCTACGACAGTATTGATTCCTGCTATTTTTATACTAGCTTCCATGCTAGGCTCTTTTGTTTGCTAGCCCCATTAGTTTTTTACCTTCCGTGCTTTGAGCACGTTTTTTGTTTGTTCCCACCGGCTTTATTTCCAAAATAAATCATTTCCTACCTGCACGCTTTGTCCGAAGTCCGTCTGCATCCTGGGAGAACAAACTTCCCATCACCATGCGACCCGGTCGTCACAATAAGTGACAATCAAATCTTCTGCACAAGAAAAGGATTGTCGTGCAGTGCTAAAATGAACTGAATTAACAATTAATATGTTTCTTAACTGAACTGTCGATAAAATGAAAGTGCAAAAGAAAATATAGCTTCATCGCGTTAGTCATATTTTTTTGCGCTTAAGGAAATTATATGTGGTTAAGAAACACTGCTCTAAATCACAATTGGTCACATCATTTTATGTGGCACCTGGAAGCCTGAAAATGTTAATAAAGTACTTTTTTTGATTAAATGTATTTGTTTTTCCAATTTTACAGTAAAAAATGAATGTACTGTCATTATTCAATAATGAAAATTAATTACCATACATTCCAAACATTAAAAAAAAAAAAAAAAATACTCAAATATCTGCTTAATTTATATTATCCTTAAAGATGTACACCGTAAAAATGATAATAGATTGTATGTTTAAAGGGAGCAGCTCCGACGCCATAATGTTATTGGAAAAAACAGTCATGATCCCACATGACAGTGCTGGACATTGTTAATACTTCTTGACCAGGGTCTTTATTTTTGCTCCACTTCCTGCCTGCCTTTGTTTCCCAAACACTTTACTTCTGGCTTGAGCACCTGCCCCTACCTTGTAATTAGAATGCTCACCTGCTGGCAATCCCTAATCAGCATGTTGGGAGGACACGATCATTTTGCTTTGGTTTGCTTTGTGCCTCCATGTTGCAGAGGTCTCCTTACGTTTTCTGTGCACCTCCCTGCTGCACTATCTTTCTAGTTAAATACTTTTTTTGACTTGCACTTTGCCTGTTGTCTCTATATCCTGGGGTTTGTGACCAATGCAGAACATAACAAAAAACAATGGTATCAATTTTCCATTTACAGTAAAATACAGTAAAAACAAGCATAAGTTGTACAGTAACATGTCTGCATGTGAGTTTTTAGCACAAAGGTGACTTTTTACTACGCCCCTTTGGCAAGTAAAAAATGGCTTTTGGGCCACCTTAAAATATTTTTCTGACAGCATGTGTGAAGGGTAAACCTAAACAATAATCCACCAAGATTCAGAGCAGGTCACTGGTATTTTTGAGTCCTAGATATTTAGTCATATGGTTAAACTGTTGATTAGATGTGTCACGCCTATGGATCATGTTTTGTTTTGTTTATGTTCGGTTTTGTTTTTTGGACACTTGTTTCCTGTTTTGCACTTGCTGGTTTGTTTTCGTTACCATGCCAATTCATTAGTTTCAGCTGTCATGTCACGCACCTGTCCAATCGCTGATTATGTCACTGCTATTTAAGCCATTCTGTTTCTGTTCTTCGTCCTGGCAACTTTACTTACTTACACCTCCTTCTCATGCCAACCACCTGCTGAGCAACTTGCAAAGGTACACGTCTCTTTCTCAGTTCCATGTCATGTAAGTTTTTGTTTATAGTTCATTGATATTCATGCCATTGAGCAAGTGTTTTGGTTTCGTGTTTATAGTTAAATGATAAATGATGAATGGGTTGTACTTGTGTAGCGCTTTTCTACCTTCAAAGTACTCAAAGCGCTTTGACACTACTTCCACATTTACCCATTCACACACACATTCACACACTGATGGAGGGAGCTGCCATGCAAGGCGCTAACCAGCACCCATCAGGAGCAAGGTTGAAGTGTCTTGCTCATGACACAACGGACGTGACGAGATTGGTACTAGGTGGGGATTGAACCAGGGACCCTCGGGTTGCGCACGGCCACTCTCCCACTGCGACACACCGTCCCAAAATGATAAATGGGTTGTACTTGTATAGCGCTTTTCTACCTTCAAGGTACTCAAAGCGCTTTGACACTACTTCCACATTTACCCATTCACACACATTCACACACTGATGGAGGGAGCTGCCATGCAAGGCGCCATCCAGCACCCATCAGGAGCAAGGGTGAAGTGTCTTGCTCAGGACACAACGGACGTGACGAGGTTGGTACTAGGTGGGAATTGAACCAGGGACGCTCGAGTTATAGCCTCTGTGCTAGTCTTTTGTTTTCATTAGTCAAGTTTGTTCTCCGCCATTGTGCACGCCATTTGTTTGGCTTTGTTGTAGTTTGTTTTTGTATTAATAATTAAAAATGTAGTCACGTTCACGCCTGGCTCTTGCCAGGAAAAACACCCATTCTTTCACAAATGTTTTTAGAAATAGTCTCAATGCCTAAGTGCTTAATTGTATACACCTGTGGCCGGGCCAAGTGATTAGAACACCTGATTCTGATCATTTGGATGGATGGCCAAATACCTTTGCCTATATAGTGTATGAATACATACATATTGTAGTAAAACCTTCCCAGCGAGTACACCTGTCTGACCATATAACAACCTCCTTCTTCTTTCAGGTAAGCATTCCTGGTTGATTATTCACGTGAGTTAAAGCATTCCATTTGACAGCCCTAAAATACATAATGAAAGATTTAAATGATTTTATTCCATGTGTCACGTTTCAATGTGAATGTTGTTGGTTGAGACTCCAGGATGCAGACACGGTAGACAAAGTTCAAATCAAAACAAAAACAAAATATTGTAAGTTTAGAGCAGTGGTTCTCAAATGGGGGTACGCGTACCCCTAGGGGTACTTGAAGGTATGCCAAGGTGTACGTGAGATTTTTCAAAAATATTCTAAAAATAGCAACAATTCAAAAATCCTTTATGAATATATTTATCGAATAATACTTCAACAAAATATGAATGTAAGTTCATAAACTGTGAGAAAAAAAAATACAACAATGCAATATTCAGTGTTGACAGCTAGATTTGTTTGTGGACATGTTCCATGAATATTGATGTTGAAGACTTTTTTCTTTTTGTGAAGAACTGTTTAGAATTAAGTTCATGAATCCAGATGGATCTCTATTACAATCTCCAAAGAGGGCACTTTCAGTTGATGATTACTTCTATGTGTAGAAATCTTTATTTGTAATTGAATCACTTGTTTATATTTCACCAAGTTTTTAGTTATTTTTCGATATTTGTTTCCCAAATAGTTCAAGAAAGACCACTACAAATGAGCAATATTTTGCACTGTAATACAATTTAATAAATCACAAACTGATGACATAATGCTGTATTTTACTTATGTATCTCTTTTTTCAACCAAAAATGCTTTGCTCTGATTAAGGGGTACTTGAATTAAAAAAATGTTCATAGGAGGTAAATCACTTAAAAATAGGTTGAGAACCACTGGTTTAGAGGACAGGGCTGGCATATAAACCGTCCTGACTGGCAACCAGGAACAAAAAAAAAAAAGGAAACAAAAAAACAAGTGCCGGACAGGAAAAACAACAGAATATCAGTGTGGAGGGGGGCGTGGCCTGCGGACCTGCAGCGAAGCAACAAGTGCATGGATGGCCCACCTGGGCATGGTTATCTAATCACCTGTCGCTCTGTCAAAAGGCAACAGCCGAGGAGAGAGGTGGTGGAGCTTGAGCGAGAGACAGCCACAAAAAGACTGAAAAGCACATGACAGACTTTATTCAGAAAATAAAACAGTGTTTTAACCCTGTTCCGGGCTCGTGTGGCGATGTTTGCTGGTCTGAGGAACCCCGAGGAGAAAAACCTCCACAATCAGAAACTTATAGAAGCTCTAGACACGATGAATACATTTTTATGGTGTATTCCTACATTTTTTTTCTTGAGGGCGCAAAAGCTTCAGAAACAAGTACGTGTCCTCTTTTAAACAACAAGCTAGGGCCATAAGTTTGTGTATTAGAGGCTTGAGGGGTGTTTTGAATGACTAAATCAGCACATAAAATGTTGAAATTTAAACGCCTCTCCGAGGCTTTCGGCGGTGATATTTCTGAAGGAAATAAGAGTCAGTGCGTGAAAGACAGATTGTTCATACTTGTCCAAACAGGGCATAAATCACCTCGCTAACATGCCGGCAAATGTTGTTTTTCCCGTCCCGGTGCCTGACATAAAAGCTATAAAACTATATAAACAGAGACTGTTACCTTTTTCTGTCTGCCGCCAGCAAACAAAGACGATGACCTACGAGCTTTGGAATTTTTTCCGTCTCTTGTTTTTGAAGACTATCGGACGTGACAGACAGCGGGCAGATCACATAGCCATATGATTCACGGCCGTTCTATATTCAGAAATCGTCCTTTCTGGAGTCTTTTTGGGCGCTTTTTTTGTGGACACCGGCTCGCGCTGACAGGTGTTCTCAGCAGGTTGCTGCGCCTCACCCGAGCAAGCATGTTTGAGTCTGATGTCTCAGGGCATCTCAATGGCTGCCAGGAGCAAATATTTACAGCGGCCGAGATGCAAAACACCAAATATGTGATGATAACCCCAGAACAAGGCCTTAACATGACATAGGAAAGCAGTACGACTCGGCTTTACCCGAACAATATGGCCAAAGGAACCGCCATGTTGAGAGATAATGAGTATCGTGTAATCCGGGACGTAGAATTAGGAACCTCAGATCCCTTCCCCATCGACAACAATACTAATCAAGCCGATTTTGTAAGAGCCACATTGGGAAAAATGATGATCCTGGAACTTATATTTTTGAACCCGAACACAAGGAGGATGAGCAATAAGTTTTAGAAGCCGAGTGCTATAAATAAATGATAAATGGGTTGTACTTGTATAGCGCTTTTCTACCTTCAAGGTACTCAAAGTGCTTTGACACTACTTCCACATTTACCCATTCACACACACATTCACACACTGATGGAGGGAGCTGCCATGCAAGGCGCCAACCAGCACCCATCAGGAGCAAGGGTGAAGTGTCTTGCTCAGGACACAACGGACGTGACGAGGTTGGTACTAGGTGGGAATTGAACCAGGGACCCTCGGGATGCGCACGGCCACTCTTCCACTGCGCCACGCCGTCCCTATAGAAATGCTGTTTTATTGGAAAGTGTAACTAATTTCACATTTTAAACCGTTAAACACAACATTTTAACCATTAAAGTACAAGTAGAGTGGAAAAACAATTTGACTTCAAATTGTGTTTCATTGTAGTCATTAAACCATATCATCACAAAATGCCACAAATTCAGTCGGCCATTTCGAATATTCCGCTCAGTTAATTTTACGGCAAATTCCGTAGATTCTACGTCACAGTAGTAATGCTTCTGCACTCTGACAATGTTTTCAGGTCAGTCATACTGGGAATGTGTAAAAATTGGAAATCTCGCTGGGATGCCGACCGGCTGTATGTTCACATAGTTTTGTTTAGATGAAGATTCAACCAAAATCCTGAAAAAGGGTCTAAAAAAAAATGCTGCAACAAGCATCTTTTTCGCCATCTCGGAGGACGTGAAAGTCCACCAGCCTGTTGGTCCATGGCCACATTTGTCTAATACCAGGTGAGAGACCAATGAATTATAATCTAAAATTAACTTTTAGCAATGATAAATGACAATGTCACCTATGTTGTGCTCATGTGAAAAGACCTGCCTCCTAGGCATGATCACTTTAGAGTACCAGTAGAGTGGGAAAACAAGTTTCCTCTATATTGAAGCTATTCTCCCATATATCTAATTAATGACACCAAAAGACTTCCAACAATTGCAAAAAGAAATAGATATAATCAAAATAATATCAATCTCATGGCCATTCCCGAGCCATTTTGAGAGATAATGAGGATTGTGTGATCCGGAACGTAGGATTAGGAAGCTCAGATCCCTTCCCCATCGACAACAATACTAATCAAGCCAACTTTGTGAGAGCCACTTTGGGGAAAAATATGATCCAGAACCTTATATTTTTGAGCCCGAACACAAGGAGGATGAGCAATAAGTTTTAGACGCCAAGTGCTATAGAAATGCAGTTTTATTGGAAAGTGTAACTAATTTCACATTTTAAACCATTAAATACAACATTTTAACCATTATAGTACCAGTAGAGTGGAAAAAACAAGTTGACTTCAAATGCTTGATTGTGTTCCATTGTAGTCATTAAACCATATCCATCACAAAATGCCACAAATTCAGTCGGCGATTTTGAATATTCTGCTCAGATTATTTTACGGCAAATTTCGTAGATTCTACGTTACAGTAGTAACGCTTTTGCACTCTGACCATGTTTTCAGGTCAGTCATACTGGGAATGTGTAAAAATTGGAAATCTCGATGGGATGCCGACCGACTGTATGCTCACATAAGTTTGTTTTGATGAAGATTCAACCACAATCCTGAAAAAGGGTCTAAAAAAAAATGCTGCAACAAGCGTCTTTTTCGCCATCTCGGAGTACGTGAAAGTCCACCAGCCTGTCGGTCCATGGCCACATTTGTCTACTACCAGGTGAGAGGTGCATGAATTATAATCTAAAATTAACTTTTAGCAATGATAAATGACAACGTCACCTATGTTGTGTTCATGTGAAAAGACCTGCCTCCTAGGCATGATCACTTTAGAATACCAGTAAAGCTATTATCATATATATCTGATTTATGACACCAAAAGACTTCCAAAAATTGCAAAAAGAAATAGATATAATCAAAATAATATCAATCTCATGGCCATTCCCGAGCCATTTTGAGAGATAATGAGGATCGTGTGATCCGGGACGTAGAGTTAGGAACCTCAAATCCCTTTCCCATCGCTAGCCTTTAAATAGGCACCCCCCCCACCCACCCCCCCCTTTTAGACCAGTTGATCTGCCGTCTCTTTTCTGCTCTGCCTCCCTCTCCCTAATGGAGAAATTATCCCGTAAATCCACTCGATGCCTGTCATTGTGGCTTGCCCTTTGAGACACTTGTGATTAGGGGCTATATAAATACACTTTGATTGAATTTGATTGATAGAAAATTTGGTAGAGTACACAAACCCCGTTTCCATATGAGTTGGGAAATTGTGTTGGATGTAAATATAAACGGAATAAAATGATTTGCAAATCATTTTCAACCCGTATTCAATTGAATGCACTTCAAAGATAAGATATTTGATGTTCAAACTAATAACCCCTTTTTTTTTTGCAAATAATAATTAACTCAGAATTTCTTGGCTGCAACACGTGCCAAAGTAGTTGGGAAAGGGCAAGTTCACCACTGTGTAACATCACTTTTTTTTTTTACAACACTCAATAAACATTTGGGAACTGAGGAAACTAATTGTTGAAGCTTTGAAAGTGGAATTTTTTACCATTCTTGTTTTATGTAGAGCTTCAGGCATTCAACAGTCCGGGGTCTCCCCCATCGTAATTTACGCTTCATAATGCGCCACACATTTTCGATGGGAGACAGGTCTGGACTGCAGGCGGGCCAGGAAAGTACCTGCACTTTTTTACTACGAAGCCACGCTGTTGTAACACCTGGATTAGCATTGTCTTGCTGAAATAAGCAGGGGCGTCCATGATAATGTTGCTTGGATGGCAACATATGTTGCTCCAAAACCTGTATGTACCTTTCAGCATTAATGGTGCCATCACAAATGTGTAAGTTACCCAGGCCTTGGGCACTAATACACCCCCATACCATCACAGATGCTGGCTTTTGAACTTTGCACTTATAACAGTCTGGATGGTTAATTTCATCTTTGTTCACTTAGTCCACAGTTTCCAAATCAAATTTGAAATGTGGATTCGTCAGACCACAGAACACTTTTCCAGTTTGCATCAATCCATCTTAGGTGAGCTTGGGCCCAGCGAAGCCGGCAGCTTTTCTGGGTGTTGTTGATAAATGGGTTTGGCTTTGCACAGTAGAGTTTTAACTTGCCCTTACATATGTAGCGACCAACTGTAGTTACTGACAGTGGTTTTCTGAACTGTTCCTGAGCCCATGTGGTGATATCCTTTACACACTGATGTCGGTTTTTGATGCAGTACAGCCTGAGGGATCAAAGGTCCGTAATATCATTGCTTACGTGCAGTGATTTCTCCAGATTCTCTGAACCTTTTGATGATTTTACAGACCGTAGATGGTAAAATCCCTCAATTCCTTGCAATAGCTCGTTGAGAAATGTTGTTCTAAAACTGTTGGACAATTTTCTTACAAAGTGGTGACCCTCGCCCCGTCCTTGTTTGTGAATTACATTTCATGAAAGCTGCTTTTATACCCAATCATGGCACCCACCTGTTCCCAATTAGCCTGCACACTGGTGGGACGTTCCAAATAAGTGATTAATGAGCATTACTCAACTTTATCAGTATGTATTGCAACCTTTCCCAACTTCTTTGTTATGTGTTGCTGGCATCAAATTCTAAAGTTAATAATTAATTGCAAAAAAAAAAAGTTTATTAGTTTGAACATCAAATATGTCGTCTTTGTAGCATATTTAACTGAATATGGGTTGACAATGATTTGCAAATCATTGTATTCCGTTTATATTTACATCCAACACAATTTCCCAACTCATATGGAAACGGGGTTTGTACAGTACATGCTTAATGCAATTTTACAAAGTAATCTGAAAATTGCTTATTTACATTGGCTTCCAATTAAACATTTTTTTTCACAGAAAGTGTTCCCAGAATATTACAAACTAATTTCAATTTACTAAATTAGTCGCCTTATGGCTTGAGTGTCTGCTCTGAGATCGGTAGGTCGTCATACCAAAGACCAGGGGTGTCCAAACTTTTTCCACTGAGGGCCGCATACAGAAAAATCAAATCAAGCAGGGGCCCTTTTGATATTTCTTATGTTAAAAATCAATACAATATATGTACAAAAAATATACATTTGGGCCTCCACTCAGGCTTGATCCCGGGGACCCTAAAGGGTTTTGGTCAAAAAAAAAAAAAAATGTGTCATTCAGTATTATTATTTTATTATTATGCAAGGTTTAAATCTCTTGATCAACATTAGGTCTATCTGTCAATCTAACGTTGTTAAAGATTTAAGTTGTATGCTCTTTTTGTCAAAGAAACCCCTCTATTTTTATGGAAAAAACACAAAATATGTAATATTTTCACCCAATAAAAAGTCTAAGTGGAATATTTGGGACTATATAATAATTTGAGCCCTAAAAAGGTCAATAACTCATCACAACATTGATTTTAATTCATTATTATTTATTATTATTATTTTAGCAATGACACTTAAAGACAAATTACACAACAATTATTGGGGATCCAAAAGGGTCCTACTCAGTAAAGTGTTAAAAAATAAATTACAAATGTTATTAACTTTTTACTTTTAACACAGTAACTTCCAGATCAACTTCAGATTACACGTTTTATTGTTGTTTATGTTTTTTATTTGTTTGTTTTAGGCACTTTAAAAAAATAAATAAATTAAAAAAAAAACAGCTTACTTTTTTACATTGCAAACACAAAATATGCAACATTTTTCCCAAAAAATATCTCTAAGTGGAATATGTAATGTGACGTTATTGGAGCCTTGTATAGGTCAATAATTCATAATGTCATTGATTTTGATTCATTATTATTTTTTAAAGAAAGAAACCGTCTGCAAGGCAGCTTTGTGTTATTACAGTCAACATTGCAACAATTGCTTGTTACATTTCACCTGTTGGCTCTTTTATAACACTTTTTATGTTGTTGTTTTTTTTTTTTAATAGTATTTGTACAATGTGCCGTGGGGCCGTTAAAAATTACCTGTGGTCCGCAAATGGCCCCCGGGCCGCACTTTGGAAGCCACTGCCAAAGACTATAAAAATGGGACCCATTACCTCCCTGCTTAGCACTCAGTGTCAAGGGTTGGAATTGGGGGTAAAATCACCAAAAAATGATTACCAAGCGATGCCAACGCTGCTGCTCACTACTCCCCTCACTTCCCAAGGGGGTGGGTCAAATACAGAGAGTAATTTCACCGCACCCAGTGTGTGTGTGCGTGTGTGTGACTATCAGTGGTATTTTAACTTTTAGTTTTCCGTGTGTCGAAATACTTTTGGCCGTTAGTTGTGTTTGATTTTTGTTATCTGCACATCTCTTTGACATTTTTTTCGGCTCGAAGATGCAACAATCCAGCTTAGAGTGTAGCGTGACATGTCCCGATGTGACCTAAAAAAAATAAAAAAAAATAAAAAAAGAGGTGTAAATGGGCTCAAAGACACACTGTGTTTTAAAGGCCTACTGAAACCCACTACTACCGACCACGCAGTCTGATAGTTGATATATCAATGATGAAATATTAACATTGCAACACATGCCAATACGGCCTTTTTAGTTTACTAAATTGCAATTTTAAATTTCCCGCGAGGTATCCTGTTGAAAACGTTGCGGAATGATGACGCTTATGTTGACGCGTGCTTGTGACGTCATTGGTTGGAGCGGACATTTCAGCCCAGCAACACTCACGGCTAAAAGTCGTCTCTTTTCATCGCATAATTACACAGTATTTTGGACATCTGTGTTGTTGAATCTTGTGCAATTTGTTCAATTAATAATGGAGACTATAAAGAAGAATGCTGTTGGTGGAAAGCGGTGGATTGCAGCTGCCTTTAGCAACCGAAACACAACCGTTTCTTTGTTTGTTGTGAAGCTTTAGCACAGAGCGGTCGAGCAAACATGTTTCTCTACGTCATCCAGCAAGTTTTTGGATGGGAAAATTGTGATATTAAGTCGGCTCTTACCGGAGACTTGAGTGGATTATGCGACCTCCTCCTGCAGCTCAAAAAGGCAGCTGTGATCTTGGCTCCTCGGCTTTTCTCAGAGACACTGGCGTTCACCGCAGCCATCCGACTTTCAGGTATGACTTTATAATCTCACTAAAACACTATTAACACAATAAGCAGATAAGGGATTTTCCAGAATTATCCTAGTAAATGTGACTAATTACATCTGAAACGCTCCCACTGCCGCTGCCTGGAGCCGTCGCTTTTTATTTCTAGTGCTTCACTCTAACTTTCCTCATCCACAAATCTTTCATCCTCGCTCAAATTAATGGGGAAATCGACGCTTTCTTGGTCCAAATAGCTCTTGCTGCTGGAGGCTATGATTATAAACAATGTGAGGATGTGAGGAGCCCTATAACCCCTGACGTCACACGCACATCGTCTGCTACTTCCGGTAAAGGCAAGGCTTTTTTATTAGCGACCAAAAGTTGCAAACTTTATCGTCGATGTTCTCTAATAAATGTTTTCAGCAAAAATATGGCAATATCGCGAAATGATCAAGTATGACACATAGAATGGACCTGCTATCCCCGTTTAAATAAAAAAATCTCATATCAGTAGGCCTTAAAAATGCTGACAAAAGCCCAACAAGACAAAAGGCGAGCTGCTTTGAAGTCCTAAAAGCAGCATTAGAAGGTAAAAAAAACAAAAAAAAAAGGCATCTGAATACTTATTAACCCGCTCGGGGGGAGTGCTGCCATTGTGTCTCCATCGCCTTTTAAACCAACCATGCGGGCTAAATAGCAACATCTCAATCATCAAGATGGTCAAAATTGGCAAGTGAACTGCTGAGTCAGCGTGTCGGATTGCTGGCGTATGAAACGAGGGGAGTACCTTTTCATTTCCTCTCACACCGTCTCGCGTCCTCCACCCTGGTGCGAGGCGGCCTCACCACGTCACGCCTGTGAGTCGGGGAAGAGGGAGAAGACGAGAGGATCCATGTCGTCACAGTGAAGCCGCTGGAGTATCATCGAGGGCAGGAGGAGTGTGTGAATGCAGTGTGCATGAAGGCAAATATTATCCACGTCAAAGGACCTCACTCACGGGTTTATGTTGCCAAAGGAACGGTTTTATCAGAATTTTAAAACAATGACGTGAAAAGTTTTTGTGCAATTCCAAACCACTCAGACATACATTCATACTTCAATCTATTCCATCATGTGCAAACACCAAAACCAGTGAAGTTTCCACCTTGTGTAAATTGTAAATACAAACAGAATACAATGATTTGCAAACCCTTTTAAACCTATATTCAATTGAATAGACTGCAAAGACCAGATACTTAACGTTCCAACTGAGAAACTTTTTTTTTTTTTTTGCAAGTAATCATTAACTTAGACATTAATGGCAGCAACACATTGCAAAAAAAAGTTGACACAAGGGCATTTTTACCACTGTGTTACATGGCCTTGCTTTTTAACAACACTAAATAAACGTTTGGGAACTGAGGAGACCAATTTTTGAAGCTTTTCAGGTGGAATTATTTCCCATTCTTGCTTGATGTACATCTTAAGTTGTTCAACAGTCCAGGGTCTCCGTTGTGGTATTTTAGGCTTCATAATGCGCCACATATTTTCAATGGGAGATAGATCTGGACTACAGGTAGGCCAGTCTAGTACCCGCACTCTTTTACTATGAAGCCACGCTGTTGTAACACTCGGCATTGTCTTGCTGAAATAAGCAGGGGCGTCCATGATGACGTTGCTTGGATGGCAACATATGTTGCTCCAAAATCTGTATGTACCTTTCAGCATTAAAGGCCTACTGAAACCCACTACTACCGACCACGCAGATTGATAGTTTATATATCAATGATGAAATCTTAACATTGCAACGAATGCCAATACGGCCGGGTTAGTTTACTAAATTGCAATTTTAAATTTTGTGCCGAAATATCCGGCTGAAACGCCTCGGTATGATGACGCATGACGTCACGGATTGTCGAGGACATTTTGTTCCAGCATCGTTCCCAGCTATTAGCTCGTCTGTTTTCATCGCAAAATTCCACAGTATTCTGGACATCTGTGTTGCTGAATCTATTGCAATTTGTTCAATGGACAAGGGAGACATCAAAGAAGAAAGCTGTAGGTGGGAAGCGGTGTATTGCGGCCGGCTTTAACAACACAAACACAGACGGTGTTTCATTGTTTGCATTCCCGAAAGATGACAGTCAAGTTTTACTATGGAACAGAGATATCAAGTGAACATGGTTGGATTGGACCACACGCAAAGTACAGTGTATTATGCAGCGATCATTTCGAAAGATCGTGTTTCGAAAAGGGTCCCTTGCGAAGGGCAGAGATGGGCATCGCCACCACCTGTCGAATGGTGCTGAAGAAAGGTGCGGGGCCACCTTCAGGTTGTACAGGTACGACCATATAATCTCAATAAAACACTAGTAACACAATAGGCAGATAAGGGATTTTCCAGAATTAGAGTAGTAAATGTGTCTAATAACATCTGAATCGCTCCCACTGCCTTCGTCTTTTTTTTTTTTTTTTTTTCTAGTCCTTCACTCTCACTTTCCTCATCCACAAATCTTTCATCTTCGCTCAAATTACTGGGGAAATCGACACTTTCTCGGTCCAAATCGCTTTCGCTGCTGGTGGCCATGATTGTAAACAATGTTCAGATGTGATGAGGTCCACAACCCGTGACGTCACGCATATATCGTCTGCTACTTTCGGTACAGGAAAAGCTTTTTTATTAGCGACCAAAAGTTGCGAACTTTATCGTGGATGTTCTCAACTAAATCCGTTCAGCAAAAATATGGCAATATCGCGAAATGATGAAGTATGACACATAGAATGGACCTGCCATCCCCGTTTGAATAAGAAAATGTCATTTCATTTTATTTACAGATGTGTAAGTTACCCATGGCTTGGGAACTAAAACACCCCCAAACCATCACAGGTGCTGGCTTTGGAACTTTGCGCTGAGAACAATCCGGATGATTATTTTGCTCTTTGATGTCCACAGTTTCCATAAACAATTTGAAATGTGGACTCGTCAGACCACAAACCAATTTTACACTTTGCATCAGTCCATCTTAGATGAGCTCGGGCCCAGCGAAGTCGGCGGCGTTTCTGGGTGTTGTTGATAAATGGCTTTTGCTTTGCATAGTAGAGTTTTTAACTTGTACTTACATATGTAGCAACGCGCTGTAGTTACTGACAGTGAATTGTTCCTGAGCCCATCTGTTGATAACCTTTAAACACTGATGTCGTTCTTTTGTTGCAGTACCGCCTGATGGGTCGAAGGTCACGGGTATTCAATGTTACGTGCAGTGATTTTTTCAGATTCTCTGAACCTTTTGATGATATTACAGATCGTAGATCGTGAAATCCCTAAATTCCTTGCAATAGCTGATTGAGAAATGTTGTTCCTAAACTGTAAAACTGTTAAATTTGCTCAGGCATTTGTTGACAAAGTGGTGACCCTCTCCCCTTCCTTGTTTGAGAATGACTGACCATTTCATGGAAGCTACTTTTTTATACCCAATCATGACACCCACCTGAATCCAATAAGCCAGATCAACTTTTTCAGTCTCTTTTGTCACTTGTCCCAGCTTTATATATATATATATATATATATATATATATATATATATATATATATATATAAATATATATAATTTAATGTCTTAGTCTAGTCACCAATAATGTGGTTATAGGAACTTAAGATGACAGTTTGACTGTTAGAAGTCTTTTTTCAGGGTATTTTAACATAGTTTCATACACAAGTTATTTTGTTTTTTATATCTTTTACATACCAATGTATATATATATATATGTGTGTGTATATATATATATATATATATATATATATATATATATATATATATATATATATATATATATATATATATATATATATATATATATATATATATATACACAAACTTTAACATACCAATGTATATATATATATATTTAAAAATGTATAAATATAAATATATATATGTATATATATATATATATATATATATATATATATATATATATATATATATATATATATATATTTATTTATACATTTTTAAATTTTCCTGAAGGAACTCTCCTGAAGGAATCAATAAAGTACTATCTATCTATCTATCTATCTATCTATCTATCTATCTATCTATCTATCTATCTATCTGTCTGTCTGTCTGTCTGTCTGTCTGTCTGTCTGTCCGTCCGTCCGTCCGTCCGTCCGTCCGTCCGTCCGTCCGTCCGTCCGTCCGTCCGTCCGTCCGTCCGTCCGTCCGTCCGTCCGTCCGTCCGTCCGTCCGTCCGTCCGTCCGTCCGTCCGTCCGTCCGTCCGTCCGTCCGTCCGTCCATCCATCTATCTATCTATCTATCTATCTATCTATCTATCTATCTATCTATCTATCTATCTATCTATCTATCTATCTATCTATCGATCTATCTATCTGTCTAATCTATGGGCTCATGTTTTGTTTTTGTCATGTTTGGTTTTATTTTTTGGACAATCAGTTCTTGTTCCTGCACTTCCTTGTTTGTTTTATTACCATAGAAACTCATTAGTTTTCACCTTGTCCTCATGTCTCACACCTGTTTGCAATTATCATTTCTATTATTTAAACCGGAAGTTGCAAGGAAGTCAGTCTGGCGACTTTATACTCCTACTCCCTTCATGCCAGGCCGTGCCTGCTAATCACTCTGCCCATAGTTTCCCTCCTGCTCATGCCACGTAAGTTTTTGGTTTTGTTATGTAACAGTTGTTTAGTGTTGTTTTTTTGTCTATAGTCATGCCATAGTGCTACTTTTGTTTTCTAGTCAAGTTTGTTCCCCACCCTCGTGCGCGCCTTTTGTTTGCTTCCTTTGTTTGTGTAGCCGAGTGTGAAGCGACCGGAATGAGAATCAGCACCTCCAAGTCCGAGTCCATGGTTCTCGCCCGGAAAAGGGTGGAGTGCCATCTCCGGGTTGGGGAGGAGACCCTGCCCCAAGTGGAGGAGTTCAAGTACCTAGGAGTCTTGTTCACGAGTGAGGGAAGAGTGGATCATGAGATCCACAGGCGGATCGGTGCGGCGTCTTCAGTAATGCGGACGTTGTACCGATCCGTTGTGGTGAAGAAGGAGCTGAGCCGGAAGGCAAAGCTCTCAATTTACCGGTCGATCTACGTTCCCATCCTCACCTATGGTCATGAGCTTTGGGTCATGACCGAAAGGATAAGATCACGGGTACAAGCGGCCGAAATGAGTTTCCTCCGCCGTGTGGCGGGGCTCTCCCTTAGAGATAGGGTGAGAAGCTCTGCCATCCGGGAGGAACTCAAAGTAAAGCCGCTGCTCCTCCACATCGAGAGGAGCCAGATGAGGTGGTTCGGGCATCTGGTCAGGATGCCACCCGAACGCCTCCCTAGGGAGGTGTTTAGGGCACGTCCAACCGGTAGGAGGCCACGGGGAAGACCCAGGACACGTTGGGAAGACTATGTCTCCCGGCTGGCCTGGGAACGCCTCGGGATCCCCCGGGAAGAGCTAGACGAAGTGGCTGGGGAGAGGGAAGTCTGGGTTTCCCTGCTTAGGCTGCTGCCCCCGCGACCCGACCTCGGATAAGCGGAAGATGATGGATGGATGGATGGATGGATGGATGTTTGTAGTTTGTTAGTGTATAAATGAATCTGTACCTTCATTCACGCCTTGCTCATGCCAACTTTCCTTTGTATCGGAAAAACAAACCATCCCATAGTACAAGTCTTGACACTATCTATCTATCTATCTATCTATCTATCTATCTATCTATCTATCTATCTATCTATCTATCTATCTATCTATCTATCTATCTATCTATCTATCTATCTATCTATCTACTTTGTATGTATATATATATATATATATATATATATATATATATATATATATATATACGGCGTGGCGCAGTGGAGAGAGTGGCCGTGCGCAACCCGAGCATCCCTGGTTCAATCCCCGCCTAGTACCAACCTCGTCACGTCCGTTGTGTCCTGAGCAAAACACTTCACCCTTGCTCCTGATGGGTGCTGGTTGGCGCCTTGCATGGCAGCTCCCTCCATCAGTGTGTGAATGTGTGTGTGAATGGGTAAATGTGGAAGTAGTGTCAAAGAGCTTTGAGTACCTTGAAGGTAGAAAAGCGCTATACAAGTACAACCCATTTATTTATTTATTATTATATATATATATATATATATATATATATATATATATATATATATATATATATAGTAATTAGATTGTAAATACAATGTAATTAATTATTACCAATAAAATAAATCAAATCAATATCATACTTCTTAAAAGTAAAAACATTAAAAAAAATAATAATTTGTGTATGAAAATATGTTAAAATACCCTGAAAAAAAGTCTTCTAACAGTCAAAGTGTGTCTTCTCAAGTTCCTGTAACCATATTATTGGTGACATCAGATATTCTTTTTCTGGATCGCGTGTGAGATCCAAGTGGGACATTTCCGACATCCCGACGGTCTCGAATGCACCGTCATATGCATGTTGTGGTTATGTTCAATGACACACTGATCGGATGACAAGCGTTCGGCTGCCATGCTTGCGGACGCTGGCCGGCTGTCGGACCGAGGGTCGTCAGAGGTTGTGACGGCGTGCGAGGTCGGAATGGTTAGCGAAAGGATGACGGCGAGGGAGGACGACGGGCTTGAGATGCCGTCACTCACCTCCTTCCTCACCTGGATACTTTTCTGTCACCTTGTCACCTGGCGTCCGTGCCCGGCCTGTCACCCATCCCTTTAGCCAACAAGCCTGTCAGCCTACTGTCATGCAACCCCCCTTTGACAACACCCCGTGACCTTTTACCTCTCCGGTGCACGCCACAGAGGCCCAGGAGGGAGGGAGGGAGGGCGGTTGTGTCCAGACATGCCTATCAGGCCAGATCACAGGCCGCAAGACGTAAATGCTACAGGGGTCTTAAGATTTATGAGGCAGTGTATTATTGTGGTTAAAGCAACTCAGGCAGTGCAACACGGGGGTAGGATGTCTGCTCACACACACACAAGCACCATTAAACCAGAATGAAAGGTTCATTTTCTCTACAAAATGAGTATTTTTCTTTTTTTTTTTATAAGAATCGACGCAGTTATGTTTGGCCCCGCAGTGTCGCTTCTAACAGTCAATACTATTATAACTCAATTGTTTTATGCATTTATTTGTAGATTTTTAAAAAAACTTAAATGTAAAAAAAAATATGGTTAATTACAATGATTTCACCTCAAAATTTATTGTATTTTACTGTAAATGGACGACAGCAACGTTGATTTTATGGTTAAAAAAAGGCAGCTCATTTGCCAGAATTTACTGTGGAATTTAAAGGGGAACATTATCACAATTTCAAAAGGGTTAAAAACAATAAAAATCAGTTCCCAGTGGCTTGTTGTATTTTTTAAAGTTTTTTTCAAAATTTTACCGGTCCCGGAATATCCCTAAAAAAAGCTTTAAAGTGCCTTTTTTTCGCTCTCTGCCAAGACACTGTCCATTTTCCTGTGACGTCACACAGTGCTGCCAACACAAACAAACAATGGCGAATAGCACAGCGAGATATAGCGACATTAGCTCGGATTCAGACTCGGATTTCAGCGCCTTAAGCGATTCAACAGATTACGCATGTATTGAAACAGATGGTTGGTGTATGAAAGTATTGAAGAAGAAACTGAAACTATTGAGCGAATCGCTTTTGACGCTATTCATAGCCATAAAATGGTTGAATAGCTGTGTTAGCATCGCCGGTAAAATGTGCGGACCAAACGATCAGGACTTTGGCATCTTGTGATAATGGAGCAACTTAAATCTGTGTTTTTTCGCATTAAATGTGGGTGGAAGGAAACTTAATATAGTTAGAAATGCATCTACAGGTTACCCATACATCTCTGTGCCATGTCTGCTTTAGCACCGCCGGTATATAGCATGTTAGCATCGACTAGCGTGGCATGTTAGCATTGATTAGCGTAGCATGTTAGCATCGATTAGCTGGCAGTCTACATCAACAAAATTCACCTATTTGATTTTGTTGACTTTATTGTTGCAAATGCATCTGCAGGTTATCCATACATCTCTGTGCCATGTCTGTCATCACCGGTAAATAGCATGTTAGCATCGATTAGCATAGCATGTCAGCATCGATTAGCTGACAGTCACGCCACAACCAAATATGTCTGATTAGCACATAAGTTAACATCAACAAAACTCACCTTTGTGATTTAGTTGACTTTATCATTGCAAATGCATCTGCAGGTTATCCATACTTCTCTGTGCCATGCCTGTCATCGCCCGTAAAATGTCTACTTTTGCATCTTCGGGCCAGTGGTGCAACTTGAATCCCTCCCTGTTATTTTTGTTACACCCTCCGACAACACACCGACGAGGCATGATGTCTCCAAGGTTCCAAAAAATAGTCGAAAAAACAGAAAATAACCGAGCTGAGACCCGGTGTTTGCAATGTGTTCGAGGAAATGAAAATGGCGGCTGTATTACCTCGGTGACGTCACGTTCTGACGTCATCGCAAAAAGAGCCATAAACAGAAAGGCGTTTAATTCGCCAAAATTCACCCATTTAGAGTTCGGAAATTGGTTAAAAAAATATATGGTCTTTTTTCTGCAACATGAAGGTATATATTGACGCTTACATAGGTCTGGTGATAATGTTCCCCTTTAAATTGTTTTTTTTTTTTTTTTTACTGTAAATGCAAAAAAAATGCAATTTTACAGTTAAATTTTGGCACCTAAGCAGCCATTTTTTTTGTTTTTTTCAAACCCAAAACAACGATTGCAGATTTTTTAGTGTATTGCCATAAATGCCAAAACGGCACCGCAGTTTATCGCAGTAAAAAAAAAAAAAAAGTACTGTTTTTTTCATTAAGAGAAAAATGCTGTGAAAACCGAAGTAAATTTCATCATTGTACCATGAAATCTATTGCTACTTTTACATTGCACAATTCGTGCCACCCACACTGGTTTGAATGTAAAAATTAGATATTGGGTTTCACAATGTAAAGCGCTTTTGGGTCACTAGAGAAAAAGCGCTATATAAATATAATTCACTTCACTTCACTTTGATGGATAACTTGCTTTGAAATCATTATCATTAGTATTTATTTCTATTTAAAAAATGATTTAATCGATTTCTGCACAGTTAGACAACATTTAAGTTAACCTACTTTGCGATTACATGGAGTACATATATATTTTTTCTCACCCAAAATAGAAAAAAAAGAATACATTTAGTAAGAAAAGTTACAGTACTTTATTGATACATATTATTTCCAGCCTTTCAAGGGGCCAAATGAAATGAAATGGTGGGCCACATCTTGCCCCCCCGAGCCTTGAGTTTGACACCTGTGCTTTACACAGGGGCGTCGCCGGACATATTTCACTGGGGCACGTGCCCCACTGTCGATCTGCAGTGCCCCACTAAAAATTTCAACAATTAAAAAAAACCGCTTCAGAGTTTTAAGTCTACATAACATAGACAACAGCGCACATACTACTTAGTATGGTAATTGATTGCTACTGTATTCACTCCACTAAACAGTGAGCACATGGCTACTTAATATGGTAATTTATTCAGGAGTGGATCGAGATTTCGGTTGAGAGAGAGAGGGGGGGGGGATTCGAATCACTGCGTGAGGTAGGTGACGTTAGCCAACAACAATTTGTTAATTACAATATTTTGATTTTGATTTGACTCAAACTGTAACTCCTAGATGGATTTAAGAAAGTTATTTGCCCGCAGCAGAGAAGAAGCGAGGAATGAGAGATGTAAGTGAAGTCCTAGCTAGCTAGGCAACATCATTGTCTTAAGTTGATGCTAAGTTAGCTAACGTTATTCCTTGTATCAAGACAAACATATTCATTTGCTGTACGAGCTGTCGGGGGAATTTCCAATGAACATGAAACATAATGTTGGTTATTGTCTGCTGGTTCTGCATCAATGATGATTTGGAGGAAGCATGTGTGAGTTGAGTGCTTCTCAAATGGTTTATCTTCAGGAAGAAAAACATGTTTCCATATCATCAAGTCGTGAGCCAAATTTTAAATCATTCAAATTTATTTCACAGAAAAACAACACAGTAGACTTGTCTTGTTAATCGGTGCGACTTTGACTAAAATAATCTTGTTTTGTCACCAGAAAAATGGCTACAGCTAAAGCATCTGGTTTTGTTTCCAGAAAAAATAGTAACATTTCTGTATTTGTTTTCAGAAAGATGACTGAAAATATCGGGTTTTGTTGCCCCATTTAGATTTTTTTTAAATATATTTCCATGTCTGTCCTGAGTCCTCCTCCAACTTGTTAGTCGGTTTGCCTTTTGCTAAAAATACTCACTAATAGTCACTAGAAAAAAGGCTAAAAATATATGGTTTTGTTGCCACAATTTTTTTTTTTCTCCCTAAATTTTTTTTTTCCATGCACACATCTGACTGCGACTCACTGAAAATGACACACAATCCACTTTTATGTCACGACCCAGCAGTTGGGAACCACTGGTCAACTGTATAACAGTTACTGTAATATTTCCATGTCTGTCCAGAGTGATTGACCACTTTGCAAAAATGAAAAGGAGATGTTACAGTTTACTTCTCAGAAAATGATTCCCTGAACAGACACACAACAGTTGTTCATTTATTCTACTACTGTGGCTTTATTGTTTTGTGTATATTTTATAGTTTTGTGTATCTGAAATAGGATTAACCACATTGCCATAAATGGAAATTAAATAATATAAAAGAACCCAGAGATGTAGGGGTGCTTTATTTTTTGTTTTACATTTGTAGATGTAAAATTTGCAGATGATTACTGCAATATATATTTCAAAAACATTCATTGCTCTTCCTTTTTGCTTTTACCAGTAGCAGTTTAGAAGTCTGGAGTAAAAAAAGTGCACAAGTAGGTCAAATGCATTAGTTAACTTCAGGTGGTTAATCAAAGATCCATACAACATAATCTGATATGATTCCATAGTTTAAAGCACTATTTATGTATTTTTTTATGATAAATAAGTGCTAAAAATGTTTTTGCTTGCGCGCTTTGCACGCTCACATGAATTATTTGTGCCCCAGGTGTGCCCCAGTACACTATTAGGTCTAGTGACGCCCCTGGCTTTACATCATATGAATGGTAAAATGTTTTTATGATTTAATGTTCAAAGAGTTTCATAGGTGCTGCTTATTAGGGCAGCAACTGTCGCGTTGGAAACACAATATGATGCTTGTTGAGTACCCCCAATATGCACGAGGACCAAGACAGGCAGGAATTGCAGGTAAGAACTTGGTTTAATATACAAAAATAAAAGAAAACTGGTACAAAGAGCAACAACTTAGCAATAGTAAAGACATACAAGAAATACCGATGTGATTGTTACATGAGGCAAACAACGGATCAAGACAGAACTGACGGCGAAGGCAGGCTTAAATACTAAAGCAATAATCAAAACACCGGTGCGCGTATAAACAAGAGCAGGTGGAAGCAAATCAGAAACCATGGCAACAAGACAAAACAGGAAGTGCAAAAACTAAGAGTCCAAAACAATCGTAAAAACACAAAAGGACTCAAAAACCGAAAAATTGTATGATCAGGCGGCGGATCATAACAGCAGCAGGGTCATGTAACACAATTAAGCCACCCCATGACTGCATGTATGTGTCTAATATAGCTCTTCTACTCGTAATCCGTTGCACGCAAAAGGGTGAAAATGCGTTAGAAAATGCACTTCTACTGGGTTGACTGTGCTATTGTTCTTCTGACCGACACACTTCATGGTGACCCCGCTATTAACCACCTAAAGTTTGACACCCGTAGATCGGATTGACTACAAATTTTGTACACACCTTTAAAGGGGAACATTATCACCAGACCTATGTAAGCGTCAATATATACCTTGATGGTGCAAACAAAAGACCATGTATTTTTTAACCGATTTCCGAACTCTAAATGGGTGAATTTTGGCGAATTAAACGCCTTTCTGTTTATCGCTTTTTGCGATGACGTCAGAACGTGACGTCTCCGAAGTAATACAGCCACCATTTTCATTTTCAACACATTGCAAACATTGAGTCTCACCTCTGTTATTTTCCGTTTTTTTGACAATTTTTTGGAACTTTGGAGACATCATTCCTCATCGGTGTGTTGTCGGAGGGTGTAACAACACTAACAGGGAGGGATTCAAGTTGCACCACTGGCCCGAAGATGCCAAAGTGTCTTCTGCCAGACCCCCATTGAATGTGCCGGAGTGTCTCCACATTTTACCGGCGATGACAGACATGGCACAGAGATGTATGGATAACCTGCAGATGCATTTGCAACGATAAAGTCAACTAAATCACAAAGGTGATTTAGTTCACAGTGTCATGTTGGACCCGCTCGACATCCATTGCTTTCGTCCTCTCCAAGGTTCTCATAGTCATCATTATCACCGACGTCCCACTGGGTATGAGTTTTCCTTGCCCTTATGTGGGCTTACCGAGGATGTCGTAGTGGTTTGTGTTGTGGTTTGTGCAGCCCTTTGAGACACTAGTGATTTAGGGCTATATAAGTAAACATTGATTGATTGATTGATTGAAAGGTGAGTTTTGTTGATGTTGACTTATGTGCTAATCAGACATATTTGGTTGTGGCGTAACTGCCAACTAATCGATGCTAACATGCTATGCTAATCGACGCTAACATGCTATTTACCGGCGGTGCTAAAGCAGACATTGCACAGAGATGCAATGATAACCAGCAGATGCATTTGCAACGATAAAGTCAACGAATTCACAAAGGTGAGTTTTGTTGATGTTGACTTATGTGCTAATCAGACATATTTGGTTGTGGCGTAACTGCCAGCTAATCGATGCTAACATGCTACGCTTATCGACGCTAACATGCTATTTACCGGCGGTGCGAAAGCAGACATGGCACAAAGATGTATGGATAACCTGCAGATGCATTTGCAACGATAAAGTCAACGAATTCACAAAGGTGAGTTTTGTTGATGTTGACTTATGTGCTAATCAGACATATTTGGTTGTGGCGTAACTGCCAGCTAATCGATGCTAACATGCTACGCTAATCGACGCTAACATGCTATTTACCGGCGGTGCTAAAGCAGACATGGCACAAAGATGTATGGATAACCTGCAGATGCATTTGCAACTATATTACGTTTCCTTCCACCCACATTTGATGCGAAAAAAACACTTACCAATCGACGGATTTAAGTTGCTCCAGTGTCACGAGATGCGAAAGTCCTGATCGTTTGGTCCGCACATTTTACCGGCGATGCTAACGCAGCTATTCGGCCGTGCTATGGCTATGAATAGCGTCAATAGCTATTCGCTCAATAGCTTCAGTTTCTTCTTCAATACTTTCATACTCCAACCATCTGTTTCAATACATGCATAATCTGTTGAATCGCTTAAGCCGCTGAAATCCAAGTCTGAATCCGAGCTAATGTCGCTATATCTTGCTGTGCTATTTGCCGTTGTTTGTTTACATTGGCAGCACTGTATGACGTCACAGGGAAATGGATAGTCGCATCGCAAATAGCGAAAATCAAGCACTTTAAAGCTTTTTTTAGGGATATTCCGGGACCGGTAAAATTTTGAAAAAAACCCTAAAAAATACAACAAGCCACTGGGAACTGATTTTTATTGTTTTTAACCCTTTTGAAATTGTGATAATGTTCCCCTTTAAGAGACTGACAAGCGCATCTTTGCCAAATTTAAGCAGGATTGGTTGCAAAACATGGCCGCCATCAAGCAAAACGTTTTTGTAAGTCACTCATTGTCGGTCAGTCATGGATTTTTCCATACCATGTCATTCCAATATTACATATATTTTATATGTTATATTACTACTAGGCTTCACGGTGGCAGAGGGGTTAGTGCGTCTGCCTCACAATACGAAGGTCCTGCAGTCCTGGGTTCAAATCCAGGCTCGGGATCTTTCTGTGTGGAGTTTGCATGTTCTCCCCGTGAATGCGTGGGTTCCCTCCGGGTACTCCGGCTTCCTCCCACTTCCAAATACATGCACCTGGGGATAGGTTGATTGGCAACACTAAATTGGCCCTAGTGTGTGAATGTGAGTGTGAATGTTGTCTGTCTATCTGTGTTGGCCCTGTGATGAGGTGGCGACTTGTCCAGGGTGTACCCCGCCTTCCGCCCGATTGTAGCTGAGATAGGCGCCAGCGCCCCCCGCGACTCCGAAAGGGAATAAGCGGTAGAACATGGATGGATGGATGGATATTACTACTAGGGCACAATTTAGTCTACTTTATACCTGCATTATCCTTTCCATCCTCACACTTTGCATCCTTTGTAACTTAGCTACTGTGTGGAACAATTTCCCTAGTGGATCATTACAATTTGTCTAAGTCTAAGTCTGTCAACTGCAATAATAAAGCCCTTTAAAACCAATCACAGTTGGAAAACAAAGGGCTGTACATCAGAAATAAATACAAACAGAAAAAAAATTAAAAATATATTTTCTTGAAAACAAACAGTAGGGGGGTGTTATTAATGTTTGTTTTGCTTGTTTCCCCTCAGCTGCAGCTGATTGGCACCTGGCCACACCTGGTGTCAATCAGCCGGCTGCTTTTTAAACCTACTTTGTCCTCCAGTCAGGTGCTGGAGTATTGTCAGTGCGGTGAGCTGTTCCTGTTAGTTCCTATAGCTATTTACAGTTTGCTGTCTCCTATCTCCTTGTTTTGTATTTTCCTGTTAGCCGTTAGCTATTTACAGTTTTTCTGTATTCTGGTTCCTGTTTCCAGTTTGTCTGTTCCTAGTTTCTGGTTTGTGTTTTAAATTTATTTTGAACATTAGGTAGCACCAATTACAAAAAAAGCAGAAAAAAACTGCCCTGTAAATTCATTAAAACAAATTCATAAAATCACAAATATTAAAAAAAAAAAAAGTCTTAAGCCATGGAAACTTTCTAAAAAAAACTGCCGCAAATTCAGACATTTTAGGTAGCACCAATTACAAGACAAACAACAACAACGACAACAACAAAAAAACAGGCAAAACTGCCCTTTAAATTAATTTAAACAAATTCATAAAATCACAAATAGAATTTTTTTTTTAAAACATTACAACTTTTAGTGAAACTTTCCAAAAAAGCTGCTGCAAATTTAGGCAGTTTAAGTTGCACCAATTACAAAAAAACAGGCAAAACTGCCTTATAAATTAAGTTAATGTACCAATGAGTGTCACACACACACTAGGTGTGGCGAAATTATTCTCTGCATTTGACCCATGAGCAGCAGCGGTGGCCGCACCTGGGAATCATTTTTGGTGATTTAACCCCCAATTCCAACCCTTAATGCTGAGTGCCAAGCAGGGAGGTAATGGGTCCCATTTTTATAGTCTTTGGTATGACTCGGCCGGGGTTTGAACTCAAACATCCATCCATCCATCCATTCATTTCCTACCGCTTGTCCCTTTTGGGGTTGTGGGGGGGTCGCTGGAGCCTATCTCAGCTGCATTCGGGCGGAAGCAAATTCATGAAATCACAAATAGAAAAAAAAAAAGTCTTAAAACATTGCAACTTTTAGTGCAACTTTCTAAAAAAGCTGCTGCAAATTCAGACATTTTAGGTAGCACCAATTACAAAAAAAAGGCTAAACTTCCTTATAAATTCATTTGAAAAAATTCATAAAACCACAAAAAAAAAAAAAGTCTTAAAAATTGCAACTTTTCGTGCAACTTTCTAAGAAAGCTGCTGCAAATTCAGACATTTTAGGTAGCACCAATTACAAAAAAAAGGCAAAACTGCCCTATAAATTCATTTGAAAAAATTCATAAAACCACTAAAAGAAAAAAAAGTCTTAAATTATTGCAACTTTTAGTGCAATTTTCTAAAAAAGCTGCTGCAAATTCAGACATTTTAGGTAGCACCAATTACAAAAATTCACGCAAAACTGCCTTATAAATTCTTTTGAACAAATTCATAAAATCACAAATAGAAAAAAAAGGTCTTAAAACATTGCAACTTTTAGTGCAACTTTCTAAAAAAGCTGCTGCAAATTCAGACATTTTAGGTAGCACCAATTACAAAAACAAAGGCAAAACTGCTCTATGAATTCCTTTGAAAAAATTCATAAAACCACAACAAAAAAAAAGTCTTAAAATATTGCAACTTTTAGTGCAACTTTCTAAAACAAGTTGCTGCAAATTTAGACATTTTAGGTAGCACCAATTACCAAAAAAGTAGGTAAAACTGCCCTAAAAGTATTTTAAACAAATTCATAAAACCACAAATAGAAGGAAAAAAAAAAGTCTTAAAACATTGCAACCTTTAGTACAACTTTCTTAAACAAGCTGCTGCAAATTTAGACATTTTAGGTAGCACCAATTACAAAAAAAAGGCAAAACTACCCTATAAATTCATTTGAAAAAATTCATAAAACCACTAAAAGAAAAAAAGTCTTGAAATATTGCAACTTTTAGTGCAACTTTCCAAAAAAGCTGCTGCAAATTCAGACATTTTAGGTAGCACCAATTACAAAACTATCACGCAAAACTGCCTTACAAATTCCTTTGAAAAAATTCATAAAATCGCAAAAAATTTCTCAAAACATTGCAACTTTTAGTGCAACTTTCTAAAAAAGCTGCTGCAAATTCAGACATTTTAGGTAGCACCAATTACAAAAAAAAAAGGCAAAACTGCCCTATAAATTCATTTGAAAAAATTCATAAAATTGCAAAAAAATTCTCAAAACATTGCAACTTTTAGTGCAACTTTCCAAAAAAGCTGCTGCAAATTCAGACATTTTAG
>NC_084612.1:7932116-7934415 GCF_033978795.1 Nerophis ophidion
ACATATATATATATATATAAATATACATATATATTATATATTATACATACAGTATATATATATACATATATATATATATATATATATATATATATATATATATATATATATATATATATATATACACATACATGTGTGTATGTATATACAGTATTTATTATTTTTTTAAATAATAGTTTGCATGGTATTTTTCATCATATACCTTTTTTATTATATTTATTTTATTGAATATTTTCATAATAAATAATTCATACTGTTATCTTTATCCACGCACAATTTATTACAGGTTTTCGTAAATAATGTTTCACCAAAAAATGATGCTAAATTACATAAACAAGGTGGAGTTTAAGACAAAAATGTTTTTATAATGATAACTTATATCAAGCTGAAACCACAGTTGGATGCAACTCTGCATATATAAAATGCCGAAAAATATACAAAAGACAAAGACAATATCAAGTATAAAACCTGGAGAAAAAAAACAAACATTGATCAGAGAAAATACAAAATAATACCAACTCCGGCTTTTGGAGTTTTTCCTTGCCCGGATGTGGGTTCAGATCAGGCGTTATCAATGTGGGGTTTGTGAAGTCCTTTGATCATCCCTGATCACGGGCTTTATAAATAAATATCGATTGATTGATTGAATAGAAAGCGTCGTAAAGAAGGCACATCGTTAGAATGTACAGCATATATAGGAGTAATGTTGTGTTTTATAATGACATGATGACACTAAAACGAAGAACATTGTGAGATCTGAATGGGCAATGATCCCAGTGTGCTGTAAAAAGGACATTTATTGAAAAAAAGTCCGGCATTAAACCATTATTACATTGGAGTTGAAGGTGGCAGTCCGTAGCTCACTGATAATGAGTCAGTGGGTGACAAAGTACTTAAATGCATAAACCTGCCTTGTAATTAACAACAACCTATGGCCCCGCCCCCCCAGCAAACACAGCGTCCAGAGGTCGAGACTCCCAAAAATCAAAGAGCCAGGTTGACCTCGGCGGTGCACGGTGCACACGGTCAGGCTTGTTCTGGTTTTCACCTCTGACCGACTATAGTTCCACTTGCACTTTTTGCTTTCGAGACGGTTGCTCGCTTATGGCGTCGTCGTAATAATTCAGACATGTATCGACCTCCCTGCCCCCGCGTTCCGTTTCAGGGAGTGCTTCCAAAGTGGATCCACTTCAAAGGTGGGGAAGGGACAGATTGATAGCTGAAGACAAATGTTAGTTCATAAGAGATGCGGTTCTCTAATGGAGTTGTGCAATGGAACCCATAACCGAAACTGTCAACATTAGGACAAGTACAAGTACTGTACTGTAGAGACAGAGCTAAACTGAGTTCCCAGAGGTCAACAGAAAGTCCACAAGACTTGGAGGGACGCAATAGAACTCCTTGTGTTTTATAATGCTTCAATTGTTCAGTATCGTGTGACCTATCTCTACGTAGTGACTACCCAGTGAAATAGTCACACATCTACTGCACGGACGAATAAGTTGCATAATAGTCTTTAGCTATCGATAGTGCCAAGGAGAAGCCAGAGCTTGAAAACACCTGTGAAACTATGGTAACCGACAAAGACGAGAGACAAGCTAGAAATGGTCACGCTAAAAGAAAAAGAAAAAGTTTAATTGTTCAAAATATGACATCATATAGGGCTTCACGGTGGCAGAGGGGTTAGTGCGTCTGCCTCACAATACGAAGTTCCTGCAGTCCTGGGTTCAAATCCAGGCTCGGGATCTTTCTGTGTGGAGTTTGCATGTTCTCCCCGTGAATGCGTGGGTTCCCTCCGGGTACTCCGGCTTCCTCCCACTTCCAAAGACATGCACCTGGGGATAGGTTGATTGGCAACACTAAAATTGGCCCTAGTGTATGAATGTGAGTGTGAATGTTGTCTGTCTATCTGTGTTGGCCCTGCGATGAGGTGGCGACTTGTCCAGGGTGTACCCCGCTTTCCGCCCGATTGTAGCTGAGATAGGCGCCAGCGCCCCCCGCGACCCCGAAAGGGAATAAGCGGTAGAAAATGGATGGATGGATGGATGACATCATATATATATATATATATATATATATATATATATATATATATATATATATATATATATATATACACTAAAACGGCCTTCTTTCACCTCCGTAATATCGCTAAAATTCGCTCCATTCTGTCCACTAAAGACGCTGAGATCATTATCCATGCGTTTGTTACGTCTCGCCTCGACTACTGTAACGTATTATTTTCGGGTCTCCCATGTCTAGCATTAAAAGATTACAGTTGGTACAAAATGCGGCTGCT